>NC_084562.2:18897500-18957500 GCF_033978685.3 Nerophis lumbriciformis | reverse complement strand
AACAAAGAAAAAAATCCGAGGCAAATGATCTGGTGCTCTTTCCATGCCGCACGTTCTTTGGGCGTGTTTGCGCGAGCACAAGCGGGGAGGACGGGCTGATATGAAAAGAAAAGTGAAAGTGTCAGAAAGGCTGGCGCTCATTAGAGCCGCATTTTACACATAGAGAGGAGTCCGGGGATTACTTCTGTTTGATCTGCTTTGCATAAACCGATCCAATCTAGCCGCGCTTGTGAGGAAAAATCAATTAAAATCTCTGTAATTGGACTGACAGTGCACTCGGCGTAGAAGAGAAGTCAATATCAAAGATGAAAAATGGAGCCAAAGGCCACCTCACTCCATTGATTTGCACTGAGGGGAGGCGGCTCGCAGATATTATTGCCACATAGGAATATGAGCTATTGAACTACATAATGTTGTTATTGTCTCGGCATTGAAATGGATGAGAGGCTGCGCGGGAGCATTGGCTGACAGCTCCAATTAAGGCTGTCTGATCTATATACAGACCTGCTTTGTTTATTGGTGCGCACTTGGCACGCTTGGCAACAAGTCTGCCTACCTGACAGCAAAGGTAGGAGCAACAAAGGACTCATGCAAGTAGTCTTAATAAAGCCACCATTTTTTTATTTTTTTTTATTTGCACCCACCTGAACAAAACAACCGTATTTTCCGGACCATAGGGCGCACCAGATTATAAGGCGCACTGCCCAGGAGCGTGTCGAGTCAGGTTTATTTTCATTCAAAAGGCGCACCGGATTATAAGGCGCATTAAAGGGGTCATGTTATTATTCTTTTTTTTCCCTAAATTTAAAACACTTCCTTGTGGTCTACATCAGTGTTTTTCAACCACTGTGCCGCGGCACACTAGTGTCCCGTGAGATATTGTCTGGTGTGCCGTGGGCATACTTGCCAACCCTCACAATTTTCCCGGGAGACTCCCGAATTTCAGTGCCCCTCCCGAATATCTCCCGGGGCAACCATTCTCCCGAATTTCTCCCGATTTCCACCCGGACCACAATATTGGGGGCACTGCCTTTAGCGTCCTCTACAAACTGAAAAGAAGACTATTATATATGTCTCCATTATCCATAGGTTTATCTATAACCAATAAAGTAGGCAAGCACGGAGCTATTTCTCAGTGTGTGTTTATACCAGCCGGCACACAACATCCGGATTAAAAAATGTTTCAAACTCAAAAAAGTGTTTCACAAACTCTAAAAAAATGTGTCACAAACGCTAAAATATATCACAAACTCAAAAAATCATTTCCAAAATAAATTTAAAAAATTTCACTAACAAATGTTTCACAAAATCAAATAAACGTTTCACAAACTTAAAAATATTTCACAAATGCAAACAGAAATTTCACAAACATATGTTTCAAATTCAAAAATGTTTCACAAAAAATTCACAATTAAAACGAAAAATCTCAAACACAAAACAATTTTATAGATTAAAACAAATTCACAATCTCAAAAAAAAATCTCAAACACAAAAAAAGTTTTACAAACTCAAAAAAAATTCACAAACTCAAAAAAAATCTAAAACTCAAAAAAGTTTCACAAACTCTAAAATGTTTGAAAAACTCAAAAAAATGTTTCACAAACCTAAAGTTTCACAAATGCAAAACATTTTTCACAAACTCAAAAAAATGTTTTGCAAATTCAAAACATTTTAAAAACTTTTTCACTCAAAAAAATATTTCACTGAATCAAAATAGGTTTCACAAACTCAAAAAAAACATTTTCAAACTACATTTTTCAAGTTCAAAAATGTTTCACAAACTAAAAAAAAATTACAAACCCAAACAAAAACATCTCAAACACAAAAAAGTTTTACATACTAAAATAAATTTCACAAAATCAAAAAAAAAAAAATCAAAAACTTAAAAAAGTTTCACAAATGCAAACAATGTTTCACAAACTAAAAAAAATGTTCCGCAAACTCAAAAAAATGTTTCACAAACTAAAATTTTTTTCAAAAACTCAAAACAAATTTTACAAAATCAAATAATGTTTCACAAACTCAAATAACATTTTCAAACTCCAAAATGTTTCACAAATTGCAAAATGTTTCACAAACAAAAACAAATTACAAACTCAAACAAAAAAATCTCAAACACAAAAAAGTTTTACAAACTAAAAACAATTTCACAAACTCAAAAATAATAATCCAAAACTCAAAAAAGTTTCACAAACTCAAAATTGTTTGAAAAACTCTAAACATTTTTTCACAAACTTAAAGTTTCACAAATGCAAACAATGTTTCACAAACTAAATTTTTTTTTTCGCAAACTCAAATTTTTTTTTCACAAACTCATACATGTTTCACAAACTCAAAAAAATGTTTCACAAACTCAAAAATATTTTAAAAACTCAAAACAAATTTTACAAAATCAAAAATATTTAAAAAAACTCAAAATTGTTTGAAAAACTCAAAACATTTTTCCACAAACTTAAAGTTTCACAAATGCAAACAATGTTTCACAAACTAAAAAAAAAGTTTCACAAACTCATACATGTTTCACAAACTAAACATTTTTTTTTTCACAAACTAAAAAATATTTCCAAAACTCAAAACTAATTTTACAAAATCTAAATTACATTTTTCAAAATAAAAAATATTTCCATATTTTGTGTCCCTTGCCAAGTTAGCTCTGTTCCTTGTTGAGACAGTGACAACAATTCCGTGTTTTTAGTCAATGATAATACAAAATGTGGCTAATTACGATCATGCTTTAATTGTGAAAAATGTTGTTGGTGTAACATGTGACACTCCTATCCGAATAAACGCCCAAACAGGATTTTGAACCCTCACAAAATAAATAATATCATTCAGGAATGCCATTTAAACGAAGTGGTGTTCATGAATAACACTTCACCATGCGAAGCTCCCTGCTGTGCCTGTAAATACGCCGACCCTTCAATAAGGCAAAACCAACAACGACGCGAGTATTTTCGACAAAACAAAAGAACAACTCCGAGAACAAATGCAAATCCCCTTCCTGCGGAATGTTAATTAGCCAAACACCACTCCCCGGTGACCGACAGGTGCGTGGAAATGTCTGTCTGGGATATTCAAATTGGACACAATAAGTGAAAACAGTCATTTAAAAGCTAAAAATATCTAATTAAAGGCTGCCACTATCAATATTGTGTGACGTGGAGTCATGTTTGCTGCCGTCCTCTCCTCGCCTAATGCTAGTCAAGTTGATGCAGGGAAAGCTGGCAGCTGACGGACAGATGTGCGCTAATCAGCAGACAGATGGACTGACCCGCCATCAAAAGGAAGGCAGATGATCAGATAGTTAGACAGCGCTATGAAAAGGCACTTTGGCTAATTTCACACACACACACACACACACACACACACATTAATAGACGTACGACATGTGGGAGTGTGTTACATGGTGTTGGCTTTTATCTTAAAGCAGACGCCATACTTCGACCTGTTTATGTTGATCTACAGATGGAGTCATCTGGTGGAATGTCTTCACGTTATCTGGAAAATACTGACAGCAACAACTAGAAAGTGTCTGTTATTAGGGGTGTCGGAAAAAATCAGGTTTCGAATGAATCAGGATTCTTACTTGATTAAAAACTATAAAAACATTTTTAAAATATATATATATATACATATACGTTAGCCTCTGTGTTTTTCCCTGACCTATTTCATCCCTACAAGTCTATTTCACAGCTTTCCCTGCTCTTCAGGGGATTTTATTGAAGTGTCTGTGGTTGTTACATATATACAGTCACGATCAAAAGTTTACATACAAAGACCATCAATCAATCAATCAATCTTTACTTATATTCCGACCTGTTTATGTTGATCTACAGATGGAGTCATCTGGTGGAATGTCTTCACGTTATCTGGAAAATACTGACAGCAACAACTAGAAAGTGTCTGTTATTAGGGGTGTCGGAAAAAAATCCGGTTTCAAATGAATCACGATTCTTACTTGATTAAAAACTATAAAAACATTTTTAAAATATATATATATATATACGTTAGCCTCCGTGTTTTTTCCTGACCTATTTCATCCCTACAAGCCTATTTCGCAGCTTTCCCTGCTCTTCAGGGGATTTTATTGAAGTGTCTGTGGTTGTTACATATATACAGTCACGATCAAAAGTTTACATACAAAGACCATCAATCAATCAATCTTTACTTATACTCCGACCTGTTTATGTTGATCTACAGATGGAGTCATCTGGTGGAATGTCTTCACGTTATCTGGAAAATTCTGACAGCAACAACTAGAAAGTGTCTGTTATTAGGGGTGTCGGAAAAAAATCCGGTTTCGAATGAATCAGGACTCTTACTCGATTAAAAACTATAAAAAACATTTTTAATATATATATATATATATATATATATATATATATATATATATACATTAGCCTCCGTGTTTTTCGTGACCTATTTCATCCCTACAAGCCTATTTCGCAGCTTTCCCTGCTCTTCAGGGGATTTTATTGAAGTGTCTGTGGTTGTTACATATATACAGTCACGATCAAAAGTTTACATACAAAGACCATCAATCAATCAACCTTTACTTATACTCCGACCTGTTTATGTTGATCTACAGATGGAGTCATCTGGTGGAATGTCTTCACGTTATCTGGAAAATTCTGACAGCAACAACTAGAAAGTGTCTGTTATTAGGGGTGTCGGAAAAAAATCCGGTTTCGAATGAATCAGGATTCTTACTTGATTAAAAACTATAAAAACATTTTTAAGATGTATATATATACGTTAGCCTCCGTGTTTTTTCCTGACCTATTTCATCCCTACAAGCCTATTTCGCAGCTTTCCCTGCTCTTCAGGGGATTTTATTGACGTGTCTGTGGTTGTTACATATATACAGTCACGATCAAAAGTTTACATACAAAGACCATCAATCAATCAATCTTTACTTATAATCCGACCTGTTTATGTTGATCTACAGATGGAATCATCTGGTGGAATGTCTTCACGTTATCTGGAAAATACTGACAGCAACAACTAGAAAGTGTCTGTTATTAGGGGTGTTGGAAAAAATCCGGTTTCGAATGAATCACGATTCTTACTCGATTAAAAAATATTAAAACATTAAAAAAATAAAAATAAAAAATAAAAAACAATATATATATATATATACATATATATATATATATATATATATATATATATACATATATATATATACATATATATATATACATATATAATATATATATATATATATATATATATATATATATATATATATATATATATATATATATATATATATATATATATATATATATATATACCGTATATTACCAAATAGTAGCCCGGGCGTTTATTTCACAAAATGGGGTCAGACCCCGGGCGGCTATTAGGACATGGGCGGTTATTTGCACAAGGCTTTTATTTATTTTTGCACCAGCCTGCACCAGGCCATTATTTGGTTACAATGGTTAATGTCCAGTATTTTTTTTCGTACTAAAAACTTTAAATGTAAAAGCTAATGTAAACATACAAACAAAAAAACAAGACTATCAAAAGACAAGAGATCAACAAGGCCTCAACATGACAGTAGTGCAACAATTGTCAAATAGAATACAAATACTAAAAATAAATAAACTTTTTAAATAAAGCAGCCTACCGGGAAAAATAAAATTATGGTACCAAGTACTCAAGTATAAAACCCACCATCAAAACAGAACAATGATACTGTCACTGTCCTTTGCCTTAATGCGGATCATTTTGCGGGACACACGGTGGTTCAGTCCACGAACGTGATGTATCCACTGACACAAATTAGCATCAAGCTCGTCGCTCACTTTCTTCCTACCTCCACCAGATAAGCGAGCCCGTTTTCGATCGATTGCCGACTGAGATTGTAGTTCTCCCTTTTTTTGTTTCCATTCTCGTACATGTTTTGGGTCAACGTTAAACTGCCTGGCCGCTGCCAAACCAGAATTCTGCTCCGCATACTTCACAACCGCTAGCTTGAACTTTAAGTCAAACTTTCTGTTCTTCCCCCTTAAAGTATTCCCGTCCATCAGTTGTGGTGTACCGGTATCCTGTTCATTCAACTCACTGCTGCTGTTGCTTGCCATGTTGAAACTTTTCCTCGTGGGTTTGTTGTTGTCGTTGAGTGTGTGTTACGCTATATGCGGTCACCCATTGCAATATGTTGATTACCCAGAATCCCCACGTAACGTCTGCTGTTACCGTAATGACCAGAATTATTGCACCTTTGCTTTTCCTTTTAGCTTATAAATTGGGTTTAATGAAGTCAATATGATTTTAATCTAAATTATGCAAATCACAGCCCATGGGCGGCTATTTGGACATAGGCGTTTATTAGGAAGAGGCGTTTATTTCACAAAATGGGGTCAGACCCCGGGCGGCTATTAGGACATGGGCGGTTATTTGCACAAGGGCGTTTATTTGGTAATATACGGTATATACGTTAGCCTCTGTGTTTTTTCCTGACCTATTTTATTCCTCCAAGCCTATTTCGCAGATTTCCCTGCTCTTCAGGGGATTTTATTGAAGTGTCACTTGTAAAGAACATCAATCAATCAATCAATCAATGTTTACTTATATAGCCCTAAATCACGAGTGTCTCAAAGGGCTGCACAAGCCACAACGACATCCTCGGCTCAGATCCCACATCGGGGAAAGAAAAAACTCAACCCAATGGGATGACAATGAGAAACCTTGGAGGGGACCGCAGATGCGGGGGCCGTAGATGCGGGGACACCCCCCCCCCCCCCTTCCCTGGGCTGACCGGTGTGGATCTAGCATCTAGTGAGAGTCCAGTCTATAGTGGATCTAGTTAATAGTGTGAGAGTCCAGTCCATAGTGGATCTAGTTAAGAATGTGAGAGTCCAGTCCATAGTGGATCTAGTTAATAGTGTGAGAGTCCAGTCCATAGTGGGGCCAGCAGGAGATCATCTTGAGCGGGGACAGGTCAGCAGCGCGGAGACGTCCCCAACTGATGCACAGATGAGTGGTCCACCCTGGGTCCCGACTTTGGACATCTGTGGTCACCGAATACCGAACATAATGTCATGGCTGTCTTGAGTTTCCAATCATTTCTACGACTCTTATTTTTTTGTGATAGAGTGATTGGAGCACATACTTGTTGGTCACAAAAAAAACATTCATGAAGTTTGGTTCTTTTATGAATTTATTATGGGTCTACTGAAAATGTGACCAAATACATACAGCAATGTTAATATTTGCTTACATGTCCCTTGGCAAGTTTCACTGCAATAAGGCGCTTTTGGTAGCCATCCACAAGCTTTTGGTTGAATTTCTGACCACTCCTCTTGACAAAATTGGTGCAGTTCAACTAAATGTGTTGGTTTTCTGACATGGACTTGTTTCTTCAGCATTGTCCACACGTTTAAGTCAGGACTTTGGGAAAGCCATTCTAAAACCTTAATTCTAGCCTGATTTAGCCATTCCTTTACCACTTTTGATGTGTGTTTGGGGTCATTGTCCTGTTGGAACACCCAACTGCACCCAAGACCCAACCTACGGGCTGATGATTCTAGGTTGTCCTGAAGAATTTGGAGGTAATCCTCCTTTTTCATTAATCCCATTTACTCTCTGTAAAGCACCAGTTCCAATGGCAGCAAAACAGGCCCAGAGCATAATACTCCCACCACCATGCTTGACGGTAGGAATTGGTGTTCCTGGGATTAAAGAACTGACCTATTCTCCTCCAAACATATTGCTGGGTATTGTGGCCAAACAGCTCAATTTTTGTTTCATCTGACCACAAAACTTTCCTCTAGAAGGTCTTATCTTTGTCCATGTGATGTCAGACCAATTTTGTCAAGAGGAGTGGTCAAAAATTCAAGCAGAAGCTTGTGGATGGCTACCAAAAGCGCCTTATTGCAGTGAAACTTGCCAAGGGACATGTAAGCAAATATTAACATTGCTGGTATACTTTTGACCCAGCAGATTTGGTCACATTTTCGGTAGACCCATAATAAATTCACAAAAGAACCAAACTTCATGAATGTTTTTTGTCACCAATCACTCTATTACAAAAAAAACAAGAGTTGTAGAAATGATTGGAAACTCAAGACAGCCATGACATTATGTTCTTTACAAGTGTATGTACACTATTGATCGCGACTGTAGCTACCTCTGATCAGGCTGACCACACCCTGGGACGGCTCCTTAATCCCAGACCGTGGCAACCCTTCACATTCGCACCTGTTGTCACCGAGTCGGAGTCCGTTAAAGGGGAACATTATCACAATTTCAGAATTGTTAAAACCATTAAAAATCAGTTCCCAGTGGCTTATTATATTTTTCGAAGTTTTTTTCAAAATTTTACCCATCACGCAATATCCCTAAAAAAAGCTTCAAAGTGCCTGATTTTAACCATCGTTATATACACCCGTCCATTTTCCTGTGACGTCACATAGTGAAGCCAACACAAACAAACATGGCGGATAGAACAGCAAGCTATAGCGACATTAGCTCGGATTCAGACTCGGATTTCAGCGGCTTAAGCGATTCAACAGATTACGAATGTATTGAAACGGATGGTTGTAGTGTGGAGGCAGGTAGCGAAAACGAAATTGAAGAAGAAACTGAAGCTATTGAGCCATATCAGTTTGAACCGTATGCAAGCGAAATCGACGAAAACGACATGACAGCCAGCGACACGGGAGAAAGCGAGGACGAATTCGGCGATCGCCTTCTAACCAACAATTGGTATGTGTTTGTTTGGCATTAAAGGAAACTAACAACTATGAACTAGGTTTACAGCATATGAAATACATTTGGCAACAACATGCACTTTGAGAGTGCAGACAGCCCAGTTTTCATCAATTAATATATTCTGGAGACATACCCTCATGTCAGCAGGCCAGGGAAGCTAGGGTCGATATTCTTCTCTTGATCATCTTCGGGACGGTGTGAGCCAAGACATCCAGGGGGTTTAGCTCGCTCGTCTGCAAGAACAAACTGCCGCCATTGCTCGCCGTGCTACCGAGGCCCTTTGTCCCTGAATTGCTCACACACTCCGGCAGATTCAATGGGGGTCTGGCGGCAGATTTCTTTGACTTTATCGTTGGAAATGCATCTGCTTTGAGTGTCGCAGGATATCCACACATCCTTGCCATCTCTGTCGTAGCATAGCTTTCGTCGGTAAAGTGTGCGGAACAAACGTCCAATTTCTTGCCACTTTCGCATCTTTGGGCCACTGGTGCAACTTGAATCCGTCCCTGTTTGTGTTGTTACACCCTCCGACAACACACCGACGAGGCATGATGTCTCCAAGGTACGGAAAACAGTCGAAAAAACAAAAATAACAGAGCTGATTTGACTCGGTGTTTGAGAAAATGGCGGATTGCTTCCCGATGCGACGTCACATTGTGACGTCATCGCTCCGAGAGCGAATATTTGAAAGGCGTTTATTTCGCCAAAATTCACCCATTTAGAGTTCGGAAATCGGTTAAAAAATATATATGGTCTTTTTTCTCCAACATCAAGGTATATATTGACGCTTACATAGGTCTGGTGATAATGTTCCCCTTTAAGAAGTCGGCCGCCTGAACCACGAGCGGTCGCCCATAAACCGGAGCTTATTGCCCCGTGTTGCCGGACAGCGCTGCCAAAGTCATTTGCACGTGGTCGAGACCGAGTGTCATAGTTAAAATTTACATTTTAATTGCTCCAAAAACGTTTTTCCCTCGCAACGATATCGAAGCCCCTCAAAAGCGCGGTCCAATGTCAACATGCCCACCGCCCGTCCTCTCCACCTCTCGCTGTCCTCTCCTGCCTGTCAGCTTATCAGGTCCCTGGCAGACACTCTGATCAGGGTTACCAAGCACCGCCTGTATGTTTGTTTGCTCCTTATCCCGCCTGGTGGCGTGGCACCGAGCGCCCGCGGCCCCTTAGCATACCCTGCATGGACGACGGAGATAAAACAAACACACACACACACACACACACACACAGACAAGAAAAGATCAGCAGTCAGAGAAGACATAGACATCACTGGTGGAATCTGTGTGCCCTTCCCTTAGGAGAGGAGACCATTACCCTCTTGAATGTCACGCTGAAAAGTTTAGTTCGTCAGCTTTGTCATTGATATTCTCTCCTCGGGTGTGCCTCCTAATTGTCTTTAAGCCGCTCCTGTCTGATTCGCTCGTATATGTGCCCGCAGGTGAGGAGGCAGTAAAGATTCGCTGGAATTAATGGCTGCACACTGGATGCTATTCGGGGATGGGGAGGGTGGGGTTTGCAACACATCTGGTGCCTTTTGGCAGAGAATGGCAGATTTTTGCAAAAAAAAAAAAAAAAAGTTGCTTTTCCATGAGTGTCCTATAACAGGTGTGCTCACAAATGTGATAGTTAACGCTGAGGGGAAACCGGCAATTTTCTTTTGGTTAGCAAAGCTTATTTAAAGCAATTGACTATTTGTTGCATAGGTAAATTCGATCGAGGAGACTATAGTCATACTTGCCAACCTTGAGACCTCCGATTTCGGGAGGTGGGGGGTGGGGGCGTGGTGGGGGGTGGGGCGGGGCGTGGTTGGGGGCGTGGTTAAGAGGGGAGGAGTATATTGACAGCTAGAATTCACCAAGTCAAGTATTTCATACATATATATATATATCATACTTGCCAACCCTCCCGAATTTTCCGGGAGACTCCCGAAATTCAGTGCCTCTCCCGAAAACCTCCCGGGACAAATTTTTTCAGCCGGAATTGGAGGCCACGCTCCCTCCAGCTCCATGCGGACCTGAGTGAGGACAGCCTTTTTTCATGACGGGAGGACAACAGGGTGACAAGAACTAAATCATCCAGACTAGAGATAAATTGTATTATTATTATGTTTATCTTACCTAAAAACAAATATATTTATTAATTAAAAAACAAAAAAAAACAAATACATTTTTACTATATTTTGCTAAAAACATCAAAATTAATTGTATTTTTATTTGTATTTTTTCTGACTCCTTATTACATCCAGCCATAGAATTATACATTAAAATAAATATATTTAAAATAATTAATTTTAAATGATCATAATTCATTTAAAATGACCATATTTAATTATTAAAATAATTGCTTGTTTATCAACAACTTTAGCATTTTATTCATTACATTTTGAAGCTCTCAGAAGCCAAGTTATGTTATATTCCTTAAGATTTATTTATGCACGTTTGAAGTATCAATTATCTAAACACAGTTTTGTTTGCATATTTTCAGGATGTATATATATATATATATATATATATATATATATATATATATACAAATATATATATATATATATATATATATATATATATATGTATGAAATACTTGACTTGGTGAATTCTAGCTGTCAATATACTCCTCCCCTCTTAACCACGCCCCCAACCTCCTGAAGGTACTTGAGGAAATGCAAAAAAAGGCTATGGTGACTATGGGCGAGCAAGAAAGTCTGGAACTGGCTATTTTTTTTTATAGTTTTTGTTCCTCTCATAATCATATCAGTTTTGAAGTAATCGTGGACCAGAGTGACAAAAACATGCAATTAAGTGATCAAAATAACAGTTTCATATGTCTTTATCTACACCGCCAGTGCGGGGAATTGGTCCAAAGTTCTGCAGATGACTTCGCACCCAGAGTGGGGCGACATATCGATTCTGTCGACACGTGTTTTTAGTGCATTTTTTTAATCTACAGATTACTCAAAAACGAATTGATGTTATGGGAAATGACTGCCAGATTCATTTTCAAGCACAACTAATGCATAAAAAAAACTAGGTCTTCCAAATGTTATGAGTCTTTTAAGTTGTGCCGAAGCTTCGCGACATACAATATGGCCTCTTTGTGGTTCTGCAGATTAAAGGACACCAATGTCACCAAGAAGTTCTAAGTACTTTTTCAGAATTTTCTCAAGCATTCGTGGTAAAATTTCAGTAACAAAACAACAGTAGAAGAGGACGCAACATAGAATACTCGCTGCCTACCTTCTTTTCAAGCTTTTCGAGTATCGGTTCTGTGCTAAATGTTGTGTCCACAGCACATTCCGCCGTAAGAAACAATGTAAATATGAATAATGGGTTCCGGCCTTGACAGAAGTTCATATTTTAGTAAAGGTTTGTTCACTTTGAATACAATATCAAGTATACAGTATTGTCTATCAAACAAACATAACAAGGAGGTGGATCAACTTTCTATTTATTAACAAGCTGAACTGTGCCGTATATAAACGCTGCTCTGCCAACATGCCCAAACCCACAGAAGTCACTACGGAGCCCTCACAAACCATCAGAAATCACAAAAATCCTTAACTTTAACAACTTTTCCAGAAAAGTCCAGTCTCATCACAATTAAAATGAAGCCTGCTTTCATTATTCTTCCATACTTGTGATCACCATTAATGTATTCCTGGTAAAAAGTATATTAATTTTTTATTTTTATTCCCTCCTTTCCACGTTGGGCTGTGGTCTTTTTGGGATTCAAGTCGATTTAGCAAAATGGACAAAACTTGTCAAGAGTTTAAAAAACACAGACATGGCACCCTGAGAAGTGACTAGTAGTGTACTGCGCAGCCAGTTAGGTGGAGGGCTCCAATCTAAAAGTTTGTTAATCGAAAAATTTGCGAATAGAGGGGTTTGTAAATGGAGGTTCCACTGTACTATGCAGTACGAGAGTGTATTTTGGCTATTGCAGAATGTAGCTGAAACTCGTGAACATAGTTAAAAACAAGAAGCTTATCGACTACGGCATCACCACGGACTAAAGTGGCGAACGTGCACAAATTTTCAGGACTTATGCAGATCCCAAATACAGATCAGCAGTTACCAGAAGGTAAGAAAAGTTGGTTTTGCATAATATTGTGAAACAAAACGCCAGATAATATGTCTGCTAATGGGTGTCATTTTGCGGTCCTTATACACACACCATAGTACTACTTGTATATCTGACGACGGTATCCGTAATGGGCCGACGATCCATCAAGCGGTGCACCTTCAAAGTCATACTAAAACATTTTGACAGATTTTTGTGTGTAATGTTCTTTATTTTCAATGGAACATTTAAAGTTTTGGTGTTGTTTACTGGCGTCATATTGCAGTCTACACGTATCTCTTATGTGTGACTGCCATCTACTAGTCACACTTATTACACCATGTACCAAATAAAATAACTTCGAGGTCGGTAAGCACAACCAGAATTATTCCGTACATTAGGCGCACCAGATTATAAGGTGCACTGTTGATTTTTGAGAAAATGAAAGGGTTTTAAGTGCGCCTTATAGTCCAAAAAATACGGTACTCTGTCTATTTTGTGGGGAATTGCACCATCAGACATGGTTTTTCAGAACTACGTAATAAGTGCCAAAGTTGTCAGTATTAGAGTGGCCCTTTAAGGACACTTCTCTTTTCTGCTGGGTGAATTTTGTTGTGCACAATTCCTTGCCTACGTGTCAGGGGGGAAAAAAAACAAACAACTTTGCATGATTGCCATAATTAGAGCATGCCTGTCAATGCGGTTCGCTGAGACTTTTTGAAGCTTCTGAGAGGTGGTACTTTTGCGGGTACTCTCCTGAGTCCTGGAGGCAGGGGCACAATGACAACAGGAACCCAGATCTGTCAGCAGATGCTTTTAATGGATGGTACAAGAGAAGTGTGTGACATGAGTATTTGATTTTGATATGTACTTAACAAGTCTTCAAAACAAAGTGCCAACACCCATCTAGATTAGCCAATAAAGGACTGGCATTTGTTTTTAACCGCCTGTGTCAACCGTATCGGTTACGTCAAGAGGGCCACTTGGGCAAAATGCACTAATTGTTGTCCATGACTGTTAAGTGTGAACAAACATTTTTCACCGTCTGAGGTCAAAGTCAGTTTTTTTGGCCCGAAACAACATTTTGTTTGTGGTCCCGTTTCAGTCACTCCATGATCAGAAGAAAGCCCACAGTATTCACATATTTAGGCTTTTTTTTTTTCACCACTAATGTGTTTCATCAAGCGTTTAAACCGATGGGGTTATCTGTCCTTTAAAGGCTTATTCTTAAACCCCCAAATTATTTGGAGTGTTTTATTAAATGTAATTATTAAATTATGTGCTGTACAGGCCAAACGTTTGGACACACCTTCTCCTCATTCAATGTGTTTTCTTTACTTTCATGACTATTTACATTGTAGATTGTCACTGAAGGAATCAAAACTATGAATGAACACTTGTAGAGTTATCCATTCATCCATCCATTTTCTACCGTTTGTCCCTTTAGTTATGTACTTAAAGCATACATGCCAACCCTCCCGAATTTTCCGGGAGACTTCCGAAATTCAGCGCCTTTCCCGAAAATCTTCCGGGACAAATATTCTCCCGAAAATCTCCCGATTTTCAGCCAAGCTGGAGGCCACGCCCCCTACAGCTCCATGCGGACCTGAGTGAGGACAGCCTTTTTTCACGACGGGAGGACAACAGGGTGACAAGAACTAAATCATCCAGACTAGAGACAAATTGTATTATTATGTTTATCTTACCTAAAAATAAATATATTTATTAATTAAAAAAATTAAAATAAAAATAAATACATTTTTATTATATTTTGCTAAAAACATCAAAATTAATTGTATTTTTATTTGTATTTTTTCTGACTCCTTATTACATCCAGCCATAGAATTAAAATAAACATATTTGAAATAATTAATTTTAAATTATCATAATAATTCATTTAAAATGACCATATTTAATTATTAAAATAATTGCTTGTTTATCAACAACTTTAGCATTTTATTCATTACATTTTGAAGCTCTCAGAAGCCAAGTTATGTTATATTCCTTAAGATTTATTTATGCAAGTTTGAAGTATCAATTATCCAAACACAGTTTTGTTTGCATATTTTCAGGATATATATATATATATATGTATGAAATATTTGACTTGGTGAATTCTAGCTGTCAATATACTCCTCCCCTCTTAACCACGCCCCCAACCACCCCCCGCCCCACCCCCGACCACGCCCCCCCCTCCCGAAATCGGAGGTCTCAAGGTTGGCAAGTATGACTTAAAGGCCTACTGAAACCCACTACTACCGACCACGCAGTCTGATAGTTTATACATCAATGATGAAATCTTAACATTGCAACACATGCCAATACGGCCGGGTTAGCTTACTAAAGTGCAATTTTAAATTTTGCGCAAAATATCCTGCTGAAAAGGTCTCGGTATGATGACGCCGGCACGTGACGTCACGGATTGTAGAGGACATTTTGGGACAGCATGGTGGCCAGCTATTAAGTCGTCTGTTTTCATCGCAAAATTCCACAGTATTCTGGACATCTGTGTTGGTGAATCTTTTGCAATTTGTTCAATGAACAATGGAGACAGCGAAGAAGAAAGCTGTAGGTGGGAAGCGGTGTATTGCGGGCGGCTGCAGCAACACAAACACAGCCGGTGTTTCATTGTTTACATTCCCGAAAGATGACAGTCAAGCTTTATCATTGGCCTGTGGAGAACTGAGACAACAGAGACTCTTACCAGGAGGACTTTGAGTTGGATGCGCAGACGCGGTACCGTGAGTACGCATGCAGCTGCGGCTTCCAAACATTTGATTGCTTGCCCGTACGTGCTTGCCGCTATGTGCATGTCACGTACGTAACTTTGGGGACTTTGGGGAAATATATGTGCTGTATGAACTTTGGGGAGGTGAACGGTACTTTGGGCTGTGGGATTGAGTGTGTTGTGCAGGTGTTTGAGTTGATTGGCGGGTTATATGGACGGGAGGGGGGAGGTGTTTGTTATGCGGGATTAATTTGTTTCATATTAAATATAAGCCTGGTTGTGTTGTGGCTAATAGAGTATATATATGTCTTGTGTTTATTTACTGTTTTAGTCATTTCCAGCTGAATATCAGGTCCCACCCGCCTCTCACAGCATCTTCCCTATCTGAATCGCTCCCACTGCCCTCTAGTCCTTCACTCTCACTTTGCTTATCCACAAATCTTTCATCCTCGCTCAAATTAATGGGGAAATCGTCGCTTTCTCGGTTCGAATCGCTCTCGCTGCTGGTGGCCATGATTGTAAACAATGTGCAGATGTGAGGAGCTCCACAACCTGTGACGTCACGCGCAAATCGTCTGCTACTTACGGTAGAGGCAAGGCTTTTTTATCAGCGACCAAAAGTTGCGAACTTTATCGTCGATGTTCTCTACTAAATCCTTTCAGCAAAAATATGGCAATATACACTATACCGGTATAGTGTTCTGTGGTTACTTTTTGGTTGGCCAACGGTATTTTGTATTGCGCACCCAAGTGTGGGAGTCTTTTTTTTTTTTTTTTTTCAAAACCTTTATTTATAACATTCAACATTTACTGTACATACAATCAAAAAAATAAATAAATAATCAAAAGAAGTACAGAAACAGTACAAAAACAGTACAAAATAGCGCCAGGGGGTTTGTAAACTCAATAAAGCAACTAAAGAAGAATGCAATATATATATATATATATATATATATATATATATATATATATATATATATATATATATATATATATATATATATATATATATATATATGTGTGTGTAACAAAATGTAAAGCCATCGGCTCACACAAATTCCGTAAATAATCCAAATTTGGAGCACAGCATCATCGTTTTCACAGCTTTTTGGTTGTTAGAGGTAGAGAGTGTTTTAATGTAGAGTTCTAAATCTTTTTTAAAGGCACAAAATACAGGTCGGGTATTGAGAAACTTACATTTATGAATATACAACTTAACCAATAGTACAATGAGGTTGCAAAAGGTAAAATTCCTTTTCAAAATGTTTTTCATATAGTGTAAATGCAAATATCACATCTTTAAAACAAAGCACAAATTTGTCATGGGCAAGTGTGGTAGTCGGTTCTGAAGTATGAAGTAAAGAGATGTAACTTCGTCACCTCACCTGGTTTTTGACTCCAACCCAATAACCTATGCTCCTTGAAAGGCTGTGCTACTGGCTGCAAAGCATTGCACTTTCAAATACAACAATGAGTAGAAAGGAGTGTTATGTGTGTATATGTGTAAATAAATGAACACTGAAATTCAAGTATTTATTTTATTTATATGTATATATATAATAAAATACATATGTATATATATATAGCTAGAATTCACTGAAAGTCAAGTATTTATTTTATTTATCCATCCATCCATCCATCTTCTTCCGCTTATCCGAGGTCGGGTCGCGGGGGCAGCAGCCTAAGCAGGGAAGCCCAGACTTCCCTCTCCCCAGCCACTTCGTCCAGCTCTTCCCGGGGGATCCCGAGGCGTTCCCAGGCCAGCCTGGAGACATAGTCTTCCCAAAGTGTCCTGGGTCTTCCCCGTGGCCTCCTACCGGTCGGACGTGCCCTAAACACCTCCCTAGGGAGGCGTTCTGGTGGCATCCTGACCAGATGCCCGAACCACCTCATCTGGCTCCTCTCCATGTGGAGGAGCAGCGGCTTTACTTTGAGTTCCTCCCGGATGGCAGAGCTTCTCACCCTATCTCTAAGGGAGAGCCCCGCCACCCGGCGGAGGAAACTAATTTCGGCCACTTGTACCCGTGATCTTGTCCTTTCGGTCATAACCCAAAGCTCATGACCATAGGTGAGGATGGGAACGTAGATCGATTGGTAAATTGAGAGCATTGCCTTCCGGCTCAGCTCCTTCTTCACCACAACGGATCGATACAGCGCCCGCATTACTGAAGACGCCGCACCGATCCGCCTGTCGATCTCACGATCCACTCTTCCCTCACTCGTGAACAAGACTCCGAGGTACTTGAACTCCTCCACTTGGGGCAGGGTCTCCTCCCCAACCCGGAGATGGCACTCCACCCTTTTCCAGGCGAGAACCATGGACTTGGACTTGGAGGTGCTGATTCTCATCCCAGTTGCTTCACACTCAGCTGCGAACCGATCCAGTGAGAGCTGAAGATCCTGGCCAGTTGAAGCCATCAGGACCACATCATCTGCAAAAAGCAGAGACCTAATCCTGCAGCCACCAAACCGGATCCCCTCAACGCCTTGACTGCGCCTAGAAATTCTGTCCATAAAAGTTATGAACAGAATCGGTGACAAAGGGCAGCCCTGGCGGAGACCAACCCTCACTGGAAACGGGTCCGACTTACTGCCAGCAATGCGGACCAAGCTCTGACACTGATCATACAGGGAGCAAACCGCCACAATAAGAGTCCGCTACCCCATACTCTCTGAGCACTCCCCACAGGACTTCCCGGCGTACACGGTCGAATGCCTTCTCCAAGTCCACAAAGCACATGTAGACTGGTTGGGCAAACTCCCATGCACCCTCAAGGACCCCGCCGAGAGTATAGAGCTGGTCCACAGTTCCACGACCAGGACGAAAACCACACTGTTCCTCCTGAATCCAAGGTTCGACTATCCGGCGTAGCCTCCTCTCCAGTACACCTGAATAGACCTTACCGGGAAGGCTGAGGAGTGTGATCCCACGATAGTTGGAACACACCCTCCGGTTCCCTGCAAAAAGCAGAGACCTAATCCTGCAGCCACCAAACCGGATCCCCTCAACGCCTTGACTGCGCCTAGAAATTCTGTCCATAAAAGTTATGAACAGAATCGGTGATAAATATATATATATATATATATATATATAAATTTTTTATTTTTTTTTTCCTGAGTATAAGTCGCACCGGAGTATAAGTCGCACCTGCCGAAAATGCATATTAAAGAAGGAAAAAAACATATATAAATCGCACTGGAGCCCGGGCAAACTATGAAAAAAACTGCGACTTATAGTCCGAAAAATACGGTATATATATATAGGAAATACTTGAATTTCAGTGAATTCTAGCTATAAATATGCTTCTCCCCCCTTAACCCTGCCCCCAAGCCCCGCCCACCCTGCCCCCGCCCCCCAAATCTCCCGAATTTGGAGGTCTCAAGGTTGGCAAGTATGCATCTAAGTTACATTTAAACCAGCGTGGGTGGCACTGAGGAGCAGGTGGGTAAAGCGTCTTGCCCAAGGACACAACGGCAGTGACTAGGGATCGAACCTGGAACCCTCAAGTTGCTGGCACGGCCACTCTACCAACCCAGCCATAGCCCCCCCCCCCACAGCCTTATGCCATGGGCCGGCCCAGTGGACCGTTTGCGTCCAGCCGCGGGAAAAAAAAAATCATATCTTTTAGGTCCGTCTTTGTCCAGAAGAGTGAAGGTCAGAGGCAGGCGCCGCACAAAGGATACAATTCAAAGAGACAAATGAGTAGAAAGAGCAAGATAGGCATTGTGAAAAGAAGAGAAGGAAACAGAAAAGAGGGAGCCATGAGAGACAGCATCGTGCCCGGCGGTGGCAGAGGAGGAGGCGGCGGCAGTGAGTAAATAGTCAGCGGCTCTAATAGGAATATCAAGCCAGTGAAAGGTAAACAGGCTTCTCCAGGCAGATACAAAGGGAATGCGGTGGCTTTGAGAGCGCTGGAGTGCCGGCACGCCGCTGTGCCACAGTGATAATAGCCCCGGGCCCGCCTGCATCCCCGAGATAAGGCGGAGCACTGGCATGTGTCGCCCCTGATCCCAATTTCACAGTCAATATTCATCCAGCTCCACAAACAAGCACCATTTAAGATAAAAAATAAATATAGAGTCTTTCTGCTATTACCTCCTGTTTATTAATCCGCACACGGCGCCCGTTGCCTTTTTAAACAGTGGCAAAACGCCCCCCCTCTATCCCCTCCCCAGCCCACCCGCCTTCCAGGCACTTCACAACCTCCCCCCCCCCTCCCCAATCTTCTCGTCCTCATCTCCTGCACATCTGGGGATTTGCGTTGCTTTGTTTTTGTTCCTTTTCTCCTGCTGCGGGGTTGGTTACGTACAATATCTTCTCATGGGTTTTGCATGCATGGCCACATGATATTATTGTGCAACGTGCACAGATGGTCATTCTGATACCAGCATGTATATATATATATATATATATATATATATATATATATATATATGTATATATACTGTATATATGCTGATGAAGGCTAGATTGGATTACCGTGTGCGGATGTGTGTGAACATATGGAGTGTCTGGTGTCTCTTGTGAAAATGCCATCTTTACAATTCCTCCCATGCCTCATGTTATTACCAGATACACTACATTGCCAAAAGTATTTGGCCACCCATCCAAATGACGAGAATCAGGTGCCCTAATCACTTGGCCCGGTGTATAAAATCCAGCACTTAGGCATGGAGACTTGTTTCTACAAACATTTGTGAAAAGAATGGGCCGCTCTCAGTGATTTCCAGCGTGGAACAGTCATAGGATGCCACCTGTGCAACAAATCCAGTCGGGAAATTTCCTCGCTCCTAAATATTCCAAAGTCAACTTTATTATAGGGAAAGTGAAGAATTTGGGAACAACAGCAACTCAGCCACCAAGTGGTAGGCCCCGGGAAACTGACAGAGAGGGGTCAGCGGATGCTGAAGCGCATAGTGCAAAGACTTTCTGCACAGTCAGTTGCGACAGAGCTCCAAACTTCATGTGAGCTTCCAATTAGCCCACGTACAGCACGCAGAGAGCTTCATGGAATGGGTTTCCATGGCCGAGCGGCTGCATCTAAGCCATGCATCACCAAGTCCAATGCAAAGCGTGGGATGCAGTGGTGTGAAGCACGTCGCCATTGGACTCTAGAGCAGTGGAGACGCATTCTCTGGACTGATGAGTCCCGCTTTTGATTTTGATTTTGATTTTTATTGAGGATCCCCATTAGCTGTTTGCCTCAACAACCCACTAGTCTTCCTGGGGTCCACAATTCAATACAATTACAAGTAAAAGCATATAATTATAACTACACAATACAGAAAAAAATAAAAGCATCAATAAGAAAACAAGCAAACAATTTACAGTCACAGAATAATAATTACCATATAAATATAACTACACAATATAAAACCAAGCAAATCATCAACGAGCAAACTAATTTAAAGACTCAGATAAAATATTACTTTCTTTTTAAAAACCTGTTTACTTTCAATGCCGGTGAGAATTTGAGGCAGGTTATTCCAGAGCGATAAAGATCTATAAATAAAAGATTTACGCAAAGCATTCTTCCTGGGACGAGGGAGTACAAAATGCCCCTCACTGGACGCCCTGGTATTATGATTATGTATAGTGCTACTTTGAACAATTGGTCCATCTAGAAATCTGATGGACCAGTCTGGATTTGGAGGTTGCCAGGAGAACGCTACATTTCGGACTGCATGGTGCCGAGTGTGAAATTTGGTGGAGGAGGAATTATGGTGTGGGGTTGTTTTTTTCAGGAGTTGGGCTTGGCCTCTTAGTTCCAGTGAAAGGAACTCTGAATGCTCCAGGATACCAAAACATTTAGGACAATTCCATGGGATTGCAAGTCAAGTTCATATGTGAGTAAAGTCAGGTGGCCAAATACTTTTGGCAATATAGTGTATGTTCGTTCACTTGGAGCTTTATGTTGTTGCTTAACAGGGCCACCTCTGGCTAAAATGAGGCCCTCAAGGCTATGTCTACACTAAACCCCTTAAACCAGTGTTTTTCAACCTTTTCTGAGCCGAGGCACGTTTTTTTTCCATTGAAAAAATGCGGAGGCACACCACCAGCAGAAAACATTAAAAAATGTATCTCAGCAGCCAATATTGACTGTGAAAAGTTGTTCTCGCAATTGTTGGATATGAATTAAAACCATAACCAACCATGCATCGCTATAGCTGAAAAAAGGTTTTTTCTTTTGTTTTGTTTTTATATTAAAAAAAAGTGCATGTTTTCCATTTTTTAAATACCGGTTCAGGCACCGTTCAAGCACTAGCACCGGTACTATTCTCGGTTAAAATTCAAACACTACTCATCTCTATCGCTGGCACAACTTTGATCGTAAGGGGCTAAGAATAAGTTTTGCAATAGAATTTCATTTGAATCGCCCAAAATAATTTATTAATTTGCATTTTACATGTGCTTTTTCACACTAAACAGGGCCCCCAGGTATTGCGGGGCCCCACACACAGTGCATGATCTGTGTATAGGGAGAAAATAAATAATAGAACTGCACTTAGCATGGAACCAGAAAGCCTGCACTTTAGGTCCGCATGTGACTAAGACTGAATTAACTTGCTGTTCAAGCCTAAAATTAATTTCCCAAGTTTTACCGAGTCGAATTTATCTCACCCTATGGAAAGTTTTCCTCTAAAACAAGATTAAAGTCTGGATTGAACTAGTTTGTACTGGAGGCTTAGAGCAGCGGCCGACAAGCCGACTGTGCTTTGATCCCCATCTGCAAATTTACCAAAAAGAAATAAATCAAGATCCGAGCACAGCTGGATAGTGTGTTTTATTCCCTCGCTAAAATTAGCTTTAGGAGTTTTTGGGGAGTATTACAGTATGGATTGCGTGATATGACCAAGTCCTATGTCGGGTTTTTTTTTTAGTTAAAGGCAGGGGCATTACACTCATCTGCCTCCATTATTCTCCAACAGCTGGACTATAATCGTTCTTACCCGTGCTTTATATTGCTCCATGACCACCAATCCTCAGATCCGCCGTCATTCTCCCCCACTACACCTGACCTGCTTTATCGCCTCACCTTCCCCTGCCCTTCCTTTCTCTCCTCTGCAAACCTGTGCATGGCTGACCAACTGGCCAGATCCCTTTAGATCTGGCCCGGGCTGAGCCGCTGTCTCTGCGAGATTACGGCACACTCTCCGAGGCTCCACAGATGGGCGAGACAAGCTGCCAGCTGGCACAGGGACACCCACTATCCCCACTGGAAAATGGCCAACAGGCCTGGCGCAGCGCTCCACTCTCTGCCCATTCACACTCCTGATAGTTAGTTCTCCAACAGTCCCCTTTCGCACTTCTCAATTTCCTTGCTCTTTCTGGCTCTCAGTATGTGATATCAAAGGAATCGGTGCATCGTCTAGTCGTCAAGCATTTTGGTGAAGATGCAGTCAACGGTTGGGACACACTTTAATGGCGGTTGTGCCAGTGTGTACCTCGTTAAACCTTACTCCCTAAACCCGTAGGAGCTTGACTTGACAGGTCGGGCATTGAGCTCGGTGCTTAACGCGCTCGTCTTTCAGTCAAAAGACCCAGGTTTTAGCCCTGGGGCAAAACGAAAGCGAGCAGCACGATGGAAGAGGGGTTAGTGCATCTGCCTCACAATACGAAGGTCCTGAGTAGTCTTGGGTTCAATCCCGGGCTCGGGATCTTTCTGTGTGGAGTTTGCATGTTCTCCCCGTGACTGCGTGGGTTCCCTCTGGGTACTCCGGCTTCCTCCCACCTCCAAAGACATGCACCTGGGGATAGGTTGATTGGCAACACTAAATTAGCCCTAGTGTGTGAATGTTGTCTGTCTATCTGTGTTGGCCCTGCGATGAGGTGGCGACTTGTCCAGGGTGTACCCCGCCTTCCGCCCGAGTGCAGCTGAGATAGGCTCCAGCGCCCCCGTCACCCCAAAGGGAACACGCGGTAGAAAATGGATGGATGGATGGCAAAACGAAAGCAGAGGTTTAGACTATGTGGGTTACGTCGGTGCCGTGACCCGGAAGAGAGTGAGGTTTAGGGTCAGCCAAAGTACGTTGCTGAACCTTGAGAGCTCGAGCTCGACACCGAGTTTAGAGCTTGGGCTTTTGGCTCGGTGCCTAGCGCGTTTGACTCCTATATGGAGGACCCAGTTCTGAGCCGGTTTATGGGAAGAGTCACTCCCTGACACCTTAAGAGCTTGATCTTAACCTACTCAGTGGCCTAGTGGTCAGAGTGTCCGCCCTGAGATCGGTCTGTTGTGAGTTCAAACCCCGGCCGAGTCATACCAAAGACTATATAAACGGGACCCATTACCTCCCTGCTTGGCACTCAGCATCAAGGGTTGGAATTGGGGGTTAAATCACCAAAAATGATTCCCAGGCGTGGCACCGCTGCTGCCCACTGATCTCCTCACCTCCCAGGGGGTCATCAAGGGGATGGGTCAAATGCAGAGGACAAATTTCACCACACCTAGTGTGTGTGACAATCATTGGTACTTTAACTTAACTTTAACTTTAACTTGAGCTGGACACTTAGGCTTTGGGCTCGAAGCCTCGTGCGCTCAACTCCGAGCTTTGGGCGGAACGGAAGAAAAGGGTTGGGCCAGGCGGGATACATCGGTGCCGTGACCCGGATGAGAGTGAGGCTTAGGGGGTGATTATAACTGACGTCAGCCAAGGCATGTTGGTAACCGTCACTCTGACACCTTAAGAGCTTGAGCTCGCCACCGAGTTGAGAGCTTGGGCTTTTGGCTGGGTGCCTAGCGCGCTTGACTCCTTTAATAATAATAATAATAATGACTTAGATTTGTATAGCGCTTTTCTAGACACTCAAAGCGATTCACAGAGAAGTGAGAAGCCATCATTCATTCACACCTGGTGGTGGTAAGCTACTTGCATAGCCACAGCTGCCCTGGGGTAGACTGACAGAAGCGTGGCTGCCAATTTGCGCCTACGGCCCCTCCGACCACCACCTATCATTCATCATTCATTCACCGGTGTGAGTAGCACCGGGGGCAAGGGTGAAGTGTCCTGCCCAAGGACACAACGGCAGAGATTTTTGGATGGTATGAGGCAGGGAGAGGTTCTGGCACGGTTGCTCTACCCACTACGCCATACCGCCCCCCTTTATGGAGGACCCAGATTAAAGCCCTGGGCAAAACGACAGCAGAGGTTTGGACTAGGTGGGTTACGTCAGTGCCGTGACGCGGAAGAGGGTGAGGTTTAGGGTGTGAGTATAACGGAGGTCAGCCAAAGTACGTTGGTAAACTTCACTCTCTAATACCTTACGAGCGCGAGCTCGACACCGAGTTGAGAGCTTGGGCTTTTGGCTCGGTGCCTAGCGCATTTGATTTCTATATGGAAGACCAAGTTCCGAGCCTCGTGCGGTTTAAGGGTTGAGGCCAGCCAAAGTACGTTGGTAAACGTCACTCCCTGACACCTTAAGAGCTTGAGCTGGACAGATAGGTGAGAGTTTAAGCTTTTGGGTCAGTGCCTAGCATGCTCGACTCCAATATGGAGTCCAAGCCCTGGGCGGAACGGAAGAAAAGGGTTGGACCAGGCGGGTTACATTGGTGCCGTGACCCGGAAGAGTGAGGTTTAGTGGGTGATTGTAACGGAGGCCACGTTGGTTTGTTGGTAAACGTCACTCTCTGACACCTTAAGAGCTGGAAGCTGGACACTAAAGTGAGAGCTTGGGCTTTGGGCTCGGTACCTAGTGCGCTCGACTCCGAGCTTTGGGCACAACGGAAGAAAAGGGTTGGACCAGGCGGGTTACATCGGTGCCGTGACCCGGAAGAGAGTGAGGTTTAGGGGGGTGAGTATAACGGAGGACAGCCAAGGTACGTTGGTAAACGTCACTCACTGATACCTTACGAGCTCGAGCTAGACACCGAGTTGAGAGCTTGGGCTTTTGGTCCGGTGCTTAGCGCGCTTGACTACTTTATGGAGGACCAAGGTTCAAGCTCTGGGTAAAACGGAAGCAGACGGTTGGACCAGGTGGGTTACGTCGGTGCCTCGACACGGACGGGGGTGAGTATAACGGAAGCCAGCCAACATACGTCGGTAATTGTCACTCTCTGACACTTTAAGAGCCTGAGCTGAACACTAAGGTGAGAGCTTGGTGCCTAGCGTGCTCAACTCCAATATGGAGCACCACGGTCCGAGCTTTGGGCAGAACGGACATAAAAGATTGGGTCAGGTGGGTTACATCGGTGCTGTGACCCAAAAGAGAGTGAAGTTTAAGGGGTAAGTATAACGAAGGCCAGCTAGCGTATGTTGCTAAACGTCACTCCCTGATACCTTAAGAGCTTGAGCTGGACACCGAGTTGAGAGCTTGGGTTTTTGGATTGATGCCTAGCGCATTCGACTCCTTTATGGGGCACACAATTTTGAGCCCTGGATGTAACGGAAGCAAAGTGTTGGAGAAGCTGTTTTACATTGGTGCCGTGACCCGGAAGAGAGTGAGGTTTACCAGTATGTACATTAGTAAACTTCACTCATCAACACCTTGGGCTTTGAGCTCAATGCCTGGCGCTCACAACTCTCATTCTGAGGACCCAGGTTAGAGCCCTGTGCGGAACGGAAGCTGGGGGCCGGACTAGGCGGGTTACATTGGTGCCGTGACCTGGATAAGAGTGTGGTTTAGGTAGGTGAATGAAACAGAGGCCAGTCAGTGCAGCTGTGCCAGGGTCTACGTTGGTAAACCTCAGTCACCGACACCTTCAGAGCCTGCACTGGGCATCGAGTTGACAGATCAGGCTTTGAGGTCAGTGCCTCGCGCGCTCGACCCTTATTCAGATGACCCGGGTTCTGAACGGAAGCAGGGGCTGGACCAACCTTTGACTGGTACCGCACAGGTATGACAATGCTAGAGAAATGGATCTCGCCAAAGGACGGGATCGTGATCTTTGGCATAGAAAACCGTGCATTCTTCATCACAATATGTACACTGGCTGCATTCTGGAGTCCAAACCGCACACAACTTAACAGGGTCGTTTGTTTGGAGTGTGTGGCCGCACGATAAGGCTTACATCCCTGAAACAGCACTGATACTGACCTAATACCTTCATCCGCTGAATAAAAATAAGAACTTGGCATAGAATATACCATGTTATCCTTGCTGCTCCTTTATCTGCCACTTTCATTCAGCGTCATATCTCTTTCCATGTTGCAATGACTCACTGATGTATAGCTTGTCACATAGTCATGACAACTGTGGAGCAAGCGAGCATACCAAAGCAAACGCCATGCAAAAACAAAGGACAATGACATTGCATTACTATGTCCTGTTTGTTTATGCATCGCCGGGCGGGCGACTTTGCTGACTTGAAGTCCACGTGCGGAAACCTTCATCTGCAGCCTTCTGCCGGACCACCTGCCGAGCGCTGAAATGATTGCAGAGTGAGATTGCCGCGCTAGATTACCGTGACCCCGCGGACCTTCGCAGATGGACAATACACCCGCGCACACACACTCGCTCACGCGCCTATGCAGGACACTAAGCAAACACCTGGTCTTTAATTTAAGTGCGCTACGTAGCAAACATGGACATGTTGTTTACAGACACGTTATACACTACAGCAGGGGTGTCAAAGTCAAGGCCCGCGGGCCAGATCCGGCCCCGGGAATTAATGATCTATGGCCCCCGGGATGATATTTGATTAGTATTAGAACCGGCCCGCAGGCCACAGCCGACTGCTGCTGTTTTGCACGCACCAATACTCCATCAGTGTTGGCGCTAGGAATTTTCAAAACGGGGTCCCAGGGACCCCATCAAGCCATAAAAATGGGGTCCCACAGTAAATTTATAGGGTCCCACTTAGAGATGTCCGATAATATCAGCCTGCCGATATTATCGACCGATAAATGCGTTAAAATGTAATATCGGAAATTATCGGTATCGTTTTTTTTATTATCGGTATCGGGGTTTTTTAAATTATTTTTTTATTTATTTATTTTTAATTTTTATTTTATTATTTTTTTACAGACACGTTATACACTACAGCAGGGGTGTCAAAGTCAAGGCCCGCGGGCCAGATAGGGCCCCGGGAATTAATGATCTATGATATTTGATTAGTTTTAGAACCGGCCCGCAGGCCACAGCCGCCTGCTGCTGTTTTGCACGCACCAATACTCCATCAGTGTTGACGCTAGGAATTTTCAAAACGGGGTCCCAGGGACCCCATCAAGTCATAAAAGTGGGTTCCCACAGTAAATTTATGAGGTCCCACTTAGAGATGTCCGATAATATAAGCCTGCCGATATTATCGGCCGATAAATGCGTTAAAATGTAATATCGGAAATTATCAGTATCGTTTTTTTTATTATCGGTATCGTTTTTTTTAAATCATCTTTTTATTTATTTATTTATTTATTTATTTATGTATTTTTTTTACCGACACGTTATACACTACAGCAGGGGTGTCAAAGTCAAGGCCCGCGGGCCAGATCCGGCCCCGGGAATTAATGATCTATGATATTTGATTAGATTTAGAACCAGCCCGCAGGCCACAGCCGCCTGCTGCTGTTTTTCACGCACCGATACTCTATCAGTGTTGGCGCTAGGAATTTTCAAAACGGGGTCCCAGGGACCCCATCAAGTCATAAAAATGGGTTCCCACAGTAAATTTATGGGGTCCCACTTAGAGATGTCCGATAATATCAGCCTGCCGATATTATCGGCCGATAAATGCGTTAAAATGTAATATCGGAAATTATCGGTATCGTTTTTTTTTTATTATCGGTATCGTTTTTTTAAATTTATTTTATTTATTTTATTTATTTTATTTATTTTATTTATTTTATTTATTTTATTTATTTTTTATTTTAAATCAACATAAAAAACACAATATACACTTACAATTAGTGCACCAACCCAAAAAACCTTCCTCCCCCATTCTCATTCACACTCATTCACACAAAAGTGTTGTTTCTTTCTGTTATTAATATTCTGGTTCCTACATTATATATCAATATATATCAATACAGTCTGCAAGGGATACAGTCCGTATGATTGTGCGTGCTGCTGGTCCACTAATAGTACTAACCTTTAACCGTTAATTTGACTCATTTTCATTAATTACTAGTTTCTATGTAACTGTTTTTATGTTGTTTTACTTTCTTTTTTATTCAAGAAAATGTATTTTTTTTTTTTTTTTTTTTTTTTTTAAAAGTACCTTATCTTCACCATACCTGGTTGTCCAAATTAGGCATAATAATGTGTTAATTCCACGACTGTATATATCGGTTGACATCGGTATCGATTGATATCGGTATCGGTAATTAAAGAGTTGGACAATATCGGAATATCGGATATCGGCAAAAAGCCATTATCGGACATCCCTAGTCCCACTTTTTTTGTAACGTTTTTGAAAACAAATGATAATTGTATGCATTATCGATAGTCGAACCTCGGATTCAGGAGGAACAGTGTGGTTTTCGTCCTGGTCGTGGAACTGTGGACCAGCTCTATACTCTCGGCAGGGTCCTTGAGGGTGCATGGGAGTTTGCCCAACCAGTCTACATGTGCTTTGTGGACTTGGAGAAGGCATTCGACCGTGTCCCTCGGGAAGTCCTGTGGGGAGTGCTCAGAGAGTATGGGGTATCGGACTGTCTGATTTTGGCGGTCCGCTCCCTGTATGATCAGGTCAGAGCTTGGTCCGCATTGCCGGCAGTAAGTCGGACACGTTTCCAGTGAGGGTTGGACTCCGCCAAGGCTGCCCTTTGTCACCGATTCTGTTCATAACTTTTATGGACAGAATTTCTAGGCGCAGTCAAGGCGTTGAGGGCATCTGGTTTGGTGGCTGCAGGATTAGGTCTCTGCTTTTTGCAGATGATGTGGTCCTGATGGCTTCATCTGGCCAGGATCTTCAGCCCTCACTGGATCGGTTCGCAGCTGAGTGTGAAGCGACTGGGATGAGAATCTGCACCTCCAAGTCCGAGTCCATGGTTCTCGCCCGGAAAAGGGTGGAGTGCCATCTCCGGTTGGGGAGGAGATCTTGCCCCAAGTGGAGGAGTTCAAGTACCTGGGAGTCTTGTTCACGAGTGAGGGAAGAGTGGATCGTGAGATCGACAGGCGGATCGGTGCGGCATCTTCAGTAATGCGGACGCTGTATCGATCCGTTGTGGTGAAGAAGGAGCTGAGCCGGAAGGCAAAGCTCTCAATTTACCGGTCGATCTACGTTCCCATCCTCACCTATGGTCATGAGCTTTGGGTTATGACCGAAAGGACAAGATCACGGGTACAAGCAGCCGAAATGAGTTTCCTCCGCCGGGTGGCGGGGCTCTCCCTTAGAGATAGGGTGAGAAGCTCTGCCATCCGGGGGGAGCTCAAAGTAAAGCCGCTGCTCCTCCACATCGAGAGGAGCCAGATGAGGTGGTTCGGGCATCTGGTCAGGATGCCACCCGAACGCCTCCCTAGGGAGGTGTTTAGGGCACGTCCGACCGGTAGGAGGCCGCGGGGAAGACCCAGGACACGTTGGGAAGACTATGTTTCCCGGCTGGCCTGGGAACGCCTCGGGGTCCCACAGGAAGAGCTGGACGAAGTGGCTGGGGAGAGGGAAGTCTGGGCTTCCCTGCTTAGGCTGCTGCCCCCGCGACCCGACCTCGGATAAGCGGAAAAAGATGGATGGATGGATGGATGGATGGATGGTATTGGGGTGTTACCATTTAGTGGTCAATTGTACGGAATATGTACCGTATTTTTCGGAGTATAAGTCGCACCTGCTGAAAATGCATAATAAAGATGGAACAAAACATATATAAATCGCACATGGAGCCCGGCCAAACTATGAAAAAAACTGCGACTTATAGTCCGAAAAATACGGTACTGTACTGTGCAATCTACTAATAAAAGTCTCAATCAATCTCAATCAGTGGTTCCAATTGGATGGAAACTGTGGGCTGCGGCCTAAGGCAAACTTTTGCGGGCGTAATAATAATATATATATTTTTTTTGCTTGGGCGTTCACACAATAATAACAATAATAATATTTACGAAAACAAGATTTATACTTTGCTGTGTTGTTTTTGCACAAACAATAGAATCACACTGCGAGGTCTTTCTACTGTTTTGGTTAGCCCACTTAGTTGCGTAGGAGGGCAAGCGTGCTAGAAACATCTCTGAATATGATGCAGGCCAGAACTCATGCGTGGTGAATTACAACTCCGATAATTGACACTTTGTCAAATGAACACCCGTGTCAATCAAAACGCAGCGTTGTTCTCGTAAATGTATAATCCCCTCATATAGCACTCGACGTGGATCCTAATAGATCGCAGGTGCGCCTACTGTAATTACGTGAGTGCATACATTATATTGCATTTCTTTGGACATATCATTAGAAAATACACCTGCATTGGCTAATTGAAGCGGTGTGTGCGTGTGAGAAACACATTATGGTGTTCAAAAAGTGGCGATATGATGCAAATGCGGAATAAATGTATAAAATGTGTAGAAGGAAATTGCTTTGCAGCTGCTGTAAACAAACCGGCGCGAGATCTGATAACGGGGAGGACAGTCCTGGAAATGAAATCGCAGCAACGGGAAGATAAAGTGAATAGATGAGATGACAAAATGTCTACGGATATAAAATGTGGGGTCAACAACTCTTCATGCATACAAATATGGGGCCGAAGCAAAACTCTGTATCTAAGCAACTCTCCTCTACCCTGTAGACCAGGGGTTCTTAACCTTTTTGACTTCGGGGCCCAACTTTTCCACTACAGAGGGGCCAGGGACCCACTTACATATTAACACTAAATGAATCTTGAAACCCCGTTTCCATATGAGTTGGGAAATTGTGTTAGATGTAAATATAAACGGAATACAATGATTTGCAAATCCTTTTCAACCCATATTCAGTTGAATATGCTAGAAAGACAACATATTTAATGTTCAAAGTGACTTTAACTTTAACTTTACACATACAAACTGTAGCACACAAAAAAACACATTTAATAAAAAAAACGTTATTATGGTCTTACCTTTACTTATAAATGAAGTCCATGCACCGCTCCTTCTGAACAAAAGCATCGATACCTTGTTTATTGAAGTCTTCCTTATCTTTATTCAGTTTTAAAAGTCTCTCTGTCTTGATGGAGATCTTACTTTAATTACAAACCCCGTTTCCATATGAGTTGGGAAATTGTGTTAGATGTAAATATAAACGGAATACAATGATTTGCAAATCCTTTTAACCCATATTCAATTGAATATGCTAGAAAGACAACATATTTAATGTTCAAAGTGACTTTAACTTTACTTTACACATACAAACTGTAGCACACAAAAAAACACATTTAATAAAAAAAACGTTATTATGGTCTTACCTTTACTTATAAATGAAGTCCATGCGCCGCTCCTTCTGAACGAAAGCATCGATAACTTGTTTATTGAAGTCTTCCTTATCTTTCTTCAGTTTTAAAAGTCTCTCTGTCTTGATGGAGATCTTACTTTAATTACAAACCCCGTTTCCATATGAGTTGGGAAATTGTGTTAGATGTAAATATAAACGGAATACAATGATTTGCAAATCATTTTCAACCCATATTCAGTTGAATATGCTACAAAGACAACATATTTGATGTTCAATCTGATAAACATTTTTTTTTTTTTGCAAATAATCATTAACTTTAGAATTTGATGCCAGCAACACGTGACAAACAACTTGGGAAAGGTGGCAATAAATACTGATAAAGTTAAGGAATGCTCATCAAACACTTATTTGGAACACATCATAGGTGAACGGGCAAATTGGGAACAGGTGGGTGCCATGATTGAGTATAAAAGTAGATTCCATGAAATGCTCAGTCATTCACAAACAAGGATGGTGCGAGGGTCACCACTTTGTCAACAAATGCGTGAGCAAATTGTTGAACAGTTCAAGAAAAACCTTTCTCAACCAGCCATTGCAAGGAAGTTAGGTATTTCACCATCTAAGGTCCGTAATATCATCAAAGGGTTCAGAGAATCTGGAGAAATCACTGCACGCAAGCAGCTAAGCCCGTGACCTTCGATCCCTCAGGCTGTACTGCATCAACAAGCGATATCAGTGTGTAAAGGATATCACCACATGAGCTCAGGAACACTTCAGAAACCCACTGTCAGTAACTACAGTTGGTCGCTACATCTGTGAGTGCAAGTTAAAACTCTCCTATGCAAGGCGAAAACCGTTTATCAACAACACCCAGAAACTCTGTCGGCTTCGCTGGGCCCGAGCTCAACTAAGATGGACTGATACAAAGTGGAAAAGTGTTCTGTGGTCTGACGAGTCCACATTTCAAATTGTTTTTGGAAACTGTGGACGTCGTGTCCTTTGGACCAAAGAAGAAAAGAACCATCCGGATTGTTATAGGCGCAAAGTTGAAAAGCCAGCATGTGTGATGGTATGGGGGTGTATTAGTGCCCAAGACATGGGTAACTTACACATCTGTGAAAGCGCCATTAATGCTGAAAGGTACATACAGGTTTTGGAGCAACATATGTTGCCATCCAAGCAACGTTACCATGGACGCCCCTGCTTATTTCAGCAAGACAATGCCAAGCCACGTGTTACATCAACGTGACTTCATAGTAAAAGAGTGCGGATACTAGACTGGCCTGCCTGTAGTCCAGACCTGTCTCCCATTGATAATGTGTGGCGCATTATGAAGCTTAAAATACCACAACTTAAGCTGTACATCAAGAAAGAATGGGAAAGAATTCCACCTGAGAAGCTTAAAAAATGTGTCTCCTCAGTTCCCAAACGTTTACTGAGTGTTGTTAAAAGGAAAGGCCATGTAACACAGTGGTGAACATGCCCTTTCCCAACTACTTTGGCACATGTTGCAGCCATGAAATTCTAAGTTAATTATTATTTGTAAAAAATAAATAAATTTTATGAGTTTGAACATCAAATATCTTGTCTTTGTAGTGCATTCAATTGAATATGGGTTGAAAAGGATTTGCAAATCATTGTATTCCGTTTATATTTACATACAACACAATTTCCCAACTCATATGGAAACGGGGTTTGTAATTATAATTAACCTACTAACAGTTTAACAGGATCAAGCTGGTCAAATTATTTTAAACCGCGTGTTAATTACAACGATTATTACCATGGATTAGGTCAGGCTAATTCCAAAAAAAAAAAAAACACTAGAAAGGAAAAAAGGGACTGATAAAAACTGATGAAAAATATATTTCGATACAGTTAAGCAGTGGTAAAAGAGATAAATTCAAACTAAATGGGCCGCTTTCTCTTCCAACATGACTGTGCACCAGTGCACAAAGCAAGGTCCATAAAGACATGGATGTCAGAGTCTGGTGTAGATTAACTTGACTGGCTTGCACAGAGTCCTGACCTGAATCCGATAGAACACCCTTGGGATTAATTAGAACGGAGACTGAGAGCCAGGCCTTCTCCACCAACATCAGTGTGTGACCTCACCAATGCTCTTTTGGAAGAATGGTGGAAAATTCCTATCTACACACTCCGCAACCTTGTGGACAGCCTTCCCAGAAGAGTTGAAGCTGTAATAGCAGCAAAAAGTGGATCGACATCATATCGAACCATATGGGTTAGGAAAGGGATGGCACTTCAAGTTCATATGTGAGTCAAGGCAGGTGGCCAAATATGTCATGATCCATGTTTTGTGTTTTGTGTTAGTTTTGGAGTCATTTAGTTCCTGTTTGTGCACTTCTGAATTTGTTACCATGGCTACTTATGATTTTCACCTGCTTCTGGTTTTCGGGACGCTCACCTGTTTCTAATCAAGAGACATTATTTAAGCATGCTTTTGTCACTTGTCCTGGCTTCTTTGTTTGCTTCACGCTACTGATCCTGTCTCTAGTCCTTGCTAAGTGCTAAGCTAGCATCCAGTGCGATCGGCACTTTTTTCCTTCGTCTGGTTTTTCAATTATTTTAGTGCTTCGTTAATTTTCAAGATTAAATTATGTTCCTACCTGCAAGTCATGTCCGGAGTCGTCCGTTTGCATTCCGGGAGAACGAACCGCGCAGCACCATGCGACCCGGTCGGGACAAAATACTTTTGGCAATATAGTGCACTGCAAAGTGTTCAAAAACAAGAAAAAAAAATACAAAAATGAGGGGTATTTTACTTGAACTTAGGAAAATTATCTGCCAATAGAACAAGAAAATTTGGCTTGTCAAGACTTTCCAAAACAAGTAAAATTAGCTAACCTCAATGAACCCAAAAGTACCTTAAAATAAGTATATTCTCACTAATAACAAGTGCACTTTTCTTGATAGAAAATTAAAATTGTCATGTCTCTGTGATCATGTTTTGTTTTAGTCATGTTCGGTTTTGTTTTTGGACTTTTTGTGCACTTTTGTTTGTTTTGTCACCATAGCAACCATTAGTTTTCACCTGTCACGTCACGCACCTGTTTCACGTTTTGAGTCACGCACCTGTTTTCACTAATCATGTCTGTAGTATTTAAGTTCATTGTTTTCAGTTTGTCTTTCTGGCGACATCCCACATTTATGCTCTGCACATTCCTGACACTTGTTTTCATGTCCATCTTTCATGCTGCTACTTTAGTCCTAGCCAAGTAAGTTTTTGTTTATTAATGCTATAGTCTTTTGGTTTCATAGTTTGTTCTCCGCCACTGTGCGCGCTTTTTGTTTGTACTTTTTTTTTTGATAGTAATAAACAATCATGTACTTACATTCCCGTCTCACCCGAGCCAACTTTCCATTGCCTCCCGGAAAAACAAAACCCAAAGACCAAGTCTTGACATTATGTCGCCAGCAGAACAGTTTTTCCGCAAAAAAGTTGGACAATTTGGACGAGGCAGCGTGGGAGGTCCTCCGCGCCATGGAGGAGGAAACGCGGCGCTACTCCTCCATGGAGTACAGAGACTTCATTTGGTCCCAGGACGACGCTGCGTCACCTCAGCCGAGGGACGTCAGGAAGAACTTCCGCGAGCCGGCAGGACACGCCGCTCCCACAAGCCCCTCCCCCTGCGGGCGGAAGCAAGCAGCAGCCAGCCCGCCCTGATGACGTCAAAGACCAGGATTTTTTTTTTCTGAATTCTTTTTCTTTTGATTCCCCGCCCCCCAGGACTCAAGCCACACCCAAGTCACAAAAAAAAAAAAAAATTCACCCACAAAATCACAGGTAGAAAATAGACTTTTTGGACAATTTAAAGGGGAAGTTTCTGCCCCCCTCCTGACCTCCCTCCACCCACCCCTAAAGAGAGTTCCAGACCGCAGGGAGCGCGTCTGGTATCCGCCCCTTGAGGGGGGGGGGGGGCTGGGGTTGGGAGCTGTGCTGGTGGGGTGGCTCAGCATCACCAAGCCAAGCCACAGCCACCAGCACGGCCGCCGCCACCGGTCTTACGGCCTGCTAAGCCGCAACCTCCGTTTCGGCCACCTCCACCAGCACCAGTCACAGCACCATGGCTAGCTCCTGTCGCAGCACCACGGCTAGCACCAGCTCCACCACGCCAAGACCCACCACGCCAAGTTCCACGGCAGGCTCCAGTGAGCGCTTTTCGTTTGTACTTTTTTTTTGATAGTAATAAACAATCATGTACTTACATTCCCGTCTCGCCCGAGCCAACTTTCCCAAGGACCAAGTCTTGACAAAAATATCAGACCTTTTTTTCTCAATATGTTGAAAAATATTCTTAAATTAGGTAAATGCTAGTGCCATTATCTTGACATAATAATATGCGACCGGCATTATATTTCTTGAAACCAGCAAACTTATACTAAAAACTAGTTTATTTTTCTTAATGGAAGGCAACAAGTTAACCGCTTGTTACTCTCGGGGTCTCCTAGCAAATTATATGGTCTAAAAAATGCATTTTCCCATCGATAACATGACATAATCGCGCCAAGTGCGTGCTCTTTTAGTCAATTAGTGCGCGAGGAATAATATATATATATATATATATATATATATATATATATATATATATATATATATATATATATATTAGCGATGTCCGATAATGGCTTTTTGCCGATATCCGATATTCCGATATTGTCCAACTCTTTAATTACCAATATCAACCGATACTGATATCAACCGATATATACAGTCGTGGAATTAACACATTATTATGCCTAATTTGGACAAACAGGTATGGTGAAGATAAGGTACTTTTAAAAAAAAATTATAAAATAAAATAAGATAAATAAATTAAAAACATTTTCTTGAATAAAAAAGAAAGTAAAACCCCTTAAAACAAGTAAAACACTCTAACATAAAATCTGCTTAGTGAGATGAATTATCTTATCAGACAGAAAATAAGCAAATATCACCTTTGTTTGAGATATTTAATCTTACTTAGATTTCAGTTTTTGCAGTGCAGTGTGATCTTCACTTTATTCCTTCGTCTGGTTTTTCTGTTTTTTTGGTGCTTCGTTGATTTTCAAGATTACATTATGTTCCTACCCGCAAGTCATGTCCAGAGTCGTCCGTTCGCATCCCGGGAGAACGAACCGCCGGTCGTGACAAAATACTTTTGGCAATATAGTCTATGTGGTATTGTTAGGCACTAAACCCCCGATCAAAGAGTAGCCATGAGCGGGGAAAAAACCCAACAACATCAAAATATCGTAATGGAACGCTGGCAGAACGCAGTGAAGAAGAAAAGTGTAAGTGAGGAGGAGCTAAACTGACATGACACGCATCACTTTGCATCACTTTTGATGGACCGTCACTCGGCTTCACATCCAACTGCACATCTCTTCACCAGACTGTGGACGTCACATGATATCAGTGAAACTGAGAAGTTAACTCTAGGCTCTGTCCCCTTACGCCAGACCCCGACTCCCCCACCCCCTTGTTGTCTAACCCTACAACCAGTACACCCCCATGCCCCGCCCCCCCATCAAACACCACCCGTAGCACCCCCACAGTGTCTCCTCTCCTGTCATGTTTGCAGGAGCGAGAGCTGTGGAGGGTGGCACTCTGATGGCGTGAAGCCAGATGGCAGCCACAAGGCAGGCGGCGTGGCACAGAGAGACGAAGTGTGCACACGTACACACACACACACACACACACACACACACACACACACACACACACACACACACACACATGCACAATCACTCGCTCGCGCTTTCGCTCCTTAATGAAGGGCTATGAATTATTCATCACACACACACACACACACACACACACACACACACACACACATACACTTGCCTCTCGCAGGGCACATACACAGCTCCTGTCAGCAACAGAAGGCTCAACGACTTCTTTCTATTTTATTATCATTTCTCCAGGCATTTTCCTTGCTTGTAAAGGAATACCAGGTGGTGCCGCACCCCTCCTCCAAACTACCAAACCCCTCCTCCCGTTTACTACCGTGCACCCTGTCTGACGGAGTCCTCCTCGTGGTCTCCAAACTCGACGACCGGCAACTTGCTAAAACAGACCAGAGTCAGGGAAATGTTGAAGTACAGGGAAATATTTACACGGGCAAGTGCATCCAAATAATGGCTTACCATTATGCAGGGGGAATATTTACACGGGCAAGTGCATGTGCATCCATACCCATTCCAAAGTGATATAAGGGCCTTTCCACCCATTTGCATCCTGAGGAAATAACCTGTTTAGATGTAGTGTAAAATTACCTTTTAATCACGCAAACTATGATTACATGTTTTATAAATACTATATAAGCCATTATATAGGGGGAATATTTACATGGGCAAGTGCATGTACATCCATACCCATTCCAAAGTGATATAAGGACCATTCCATCCATTTGCATCCTGAGGAAATAACATGCATAGATGTAATGTAAAATATACTTTTAATCAGGCAAACTGTGATTACATATTGGATTAATGCTATGTAGGGGGAATATTTACATGGGCAAGTGCATTTACATCCAAATACCAACCCCGTTTCCATATGAGTTGGGAAATTGTGTTAGATGTAAATATAAACGGAATACAATGATTTGCAAATCCTTTTCAACCCATATTCAATTGAATGCAATACAAAGACAAGATATTTGATGCTCAAACTCATAAACTTTTTTTTTTTTTTGCAAATAATAATTAACTTAGAATTTCATGGCTGCAATACGTGCCAAAGTAGTTGGGAAAGGGCATGTTCACCACTGTGTTACATGGCCTTTCCTTTTAACAACACTCAGTAAACAATTGGGAACTGAGGAGACATCTATACATGTTATTCCCTCAGGATGCGAATGGGTGGAATTACCCTTATATCACTTTGGAATGTACCGTATTTTTTGGACTATAGGTCGATATAATGGCTTATATTGTATTTATCAAATATGAAATCACAGTTTCCCTGAATAAAAGTTAATTATACAGTACATCTATACCAGTGGTTCTTAACCTGGGTTTGATCGAACCCTAGGGGTTCGGTGAGTGGGCCTCAGGACACACCCGACTCATCGTGTTAATAAAAACTTCTCCCTATCAACGTATTATGGATACCCCCAAACAATGTTCCCTCTAATTTTCCATATGCGTGAGCAAACGTAAAATTTCCTTGAGCATTCAGTGAGCGACGTCAGACGTGCACATGCACTGTGGCCACACCTGCAGCACACCTGTCCCAAAACTGACTAAATAACAACTTAAATGTTTTATTATTATAATCAAATGACATCAGTCATTCCCATGAGATTATTTTCTAATATAAGTGTTTTGGCCCACTTACAATGACAATAACAAAAAAATATTGTTTTTCATGAACTGTGCACTAGTATTGTATGTCTGGGTGGGGTTCTGGCTTTGGAGATCATTTGTACCCCTTTCAGATATCGCATTTAGTTCCCACTAAAACATTCACATGTTGCACAATGAGATGTAAACATGGGATCATGTGTACATTCCTGCAACTTTCTGTTTGTAAAATATATCTTTATTATTATTTCTTTAATATAATAACATCATTTCATGATTAATATTTATAAATTAAGATTAAATTAAGAAAAAAACATTGTATTTTTCACTAACGAAGGGTTCGGTGAATGCGCATATGAAGCTGGTGGGGTTCGGTACCTCCAACAAGGTTAAGAACCACTGATCTATACATGTTATTTCCTCAGGATGCAAATGGGGGGAATGACCCTTATATCACTTTGGAATGTACAAACTCCGTTTCCATATGAGTTGGGAAATTGTGTTAGATGTAAATGGAACACAATGATTTGCAAATCATTTTCAACCCATATTTAGTTGAATATGCTACAAAGACAACATATTTGATGTTCAAACTGATAAACCTTTTTTTTTTTTTGCAAATAATCATTAACTTTAGAATTTGATGCCAGCAACACGTGACAAAGAAGTTGGGAAAGGTGGCAATAAATACTGATAAAGTTGAGGAATGCTCATCAAACACTTATTTGGAACATCCCACAGGTGAACAGGCAAATTGGGAACAGGTGGGTGCCATGATTGGGTATAAAAGTAGATTCCATGAAATGCTCAGTCATTCACAAACAAGGATGGGGCGAGGGTCACCACTTCGTCAACAAATGCGTGAGAAAATTGTTGAACAGTTTAAGAAAAACCTTTTTCAACCAGTTATTGCAAGGAATTTAGGGATTTCACCATTTACGGTCCGTAATATCATCAAAGGGTTCAGAGAATCTGGAGAAATCACTGCACGTAAGCAGCTAAGTCCGTGACCTTCGATCCCTCAGGCTGTACTGCATCAACAAGTGACATCAGTGTGTAAAGGATATCACCACATGGGCTCAGGAACACTTCAGAAACCCACTGTCAGTAATTACAGTTGGTCACTACACCTGTAAGTGCAAGTTAAAACTCTCCTATGCAAGGCAAAAACCGTTTATCAACAACACCCAGAAATGCTGTCGGCTTCGCTGGGCCTGAGTTCATCTAAGATGGACTGATACAAAGTGGAAAAGTGTTCTGTGGTCTGAGGAGTCCACATTTCAAATTGTTTTTGGAAACTGTGGACAGTGTGTCCTCTGGACCAAAGAGGAAAAGAACCATCCGGATTGTTATAGGCGTAAAGTTGAAAAGCCAGCATCTGTGATGGTATGGGGGTGTATTAGTGCCCAAGACATGGGTAACTTACACATCTGTGAAGGCGCCATTAATGCTGAAAGGTACATACAGGTTTTGGAGCAACATTTTTGTTATTGTCATTGTAAGTGGGCCAAAACACTTATATTAGAAAATAATCTCATGGGAATGACTGATGTCATTTGATTATAATAATAAAACATTTAAGTTGTTATTTAGTCAGTTTTGGGACAGGTGTGCTGCAGGTGTGGCCACAGTGCATGTGCACGTCTGACGTCGCTCACTGAATGCTCAAGGAAATTTTACGTTTGCTCACGCATATGGAAAATTAGAGGGAACATTGTTTGGGGGTATCCATAATACGTTGATAGGGAGAAGTTTTTATTAACACGATGAGTCGGGTGTGTCCTGAGGCCCACTCACCGAACCCCTAGGGTTCGATCAAACCCAGGTTAAGAACCACTGGTATAGATGTACTGTATAATTAACTTTTATTCAGGGAAACTGTGATTTCATATTTGATAAATACAATATAAGCCATTATATCGACCTATAGTCCAAAAAATACGGTACATTCCAAAGTGATATAAGGGTAATTCCACCCATTCGCATCCTGAGGGAATAACATGTATAGATGTACTGAAAAATGTACTTTTAATCAAGCAAACTGTGATTATATATTTTATAAATACTATATAAGCCATTGTATAGGTGAAATATTTAATAAATCAAATATTTAAAAAAAACAAAAACAAAAACGTTTATTTCACTTTTGGACAAAGTGTGTATCATAATTATCAGAAAAAAGACAGAAATGTAAGTCAATATTTTTGTTGTTGTTGTTTATTTAAAAACATTTTTGTTGTTCCGCCAAAAAATTGGAACTGAAATGTGAGCATTTTAACTTTTGTTTATCAAAAAAAAAAAAAAAAAAAAAACAGAAAACGTTTATTTCACTTTTGGACAAAAATATCATCATTATCAGAAAAAAGACAGAAATGTAAGTTAATATTTTTGTTGTTTTATTGTTTTTTTTTGTTGTTCCGCCAAAAAATTGGGACTCAAATCTGAGCATTTTAACTTTTGTTTATCAATGCACTGTGTTGTACTGCACTGCCGATACTTAATAAATCATATATTTTAAAAAAAAACAAAAAAAATGTTTATTTCACTTTTGGACAAAGTTTGTATCATCATTATCAGAAAAAAGACAGATTTGTAGGTCAATATTTTTGTTGTTGTTGTTTATTTTTAATTTTTTTTGTTGTTCCGCCAAAAAATTGGAACTCAAATCTGAGCATTTTAACTTTTGTTTATGAAAAAAACAACAACAAAAAACAGAAAACGTTTATTTCACTTTTGGACAAAAATATCATCATTATCAGAAAAAAGACAGAAATGTATGTTAATATTGTTGTTGTTTTAGTGGGTTTTTTTTGTTCCGCCAAAAAATTGGAACTCAAATCTGAGCATTTTAACTTTTATTTATCAATGCACTGTGTTGTACTGCACTTCCGATACTCAATAAATCATATATTTTAAAAAAACAAAACAAAAACAAGTTTATTTCACTTTTGGACAAAGTGTGTATCATAATTATCAGAAAAAAGACAGAAATAGAAGTCAATATTTTTGTTGTTGTTTATTTTTAATTTTTTTTGTTGTTCCGCCAAAAAATTGGAACTCATATCTGAGCATTTTAACTTTTGTTTATCAAAAAAAACAAAACAAAAAACCTTTATTTCACTTTTGGACAAAAATATCATCATTATCAGGAAAAAAGACAGAAATTTAAGTTAATATTGTTGTTGTTTTAGTGGGGGTTTTTTGTTCCGCCAAAACATTGGAACTCAAATCTGAGCATTTTAACTTTTATTTATCAATGCACTGTGTTGTACTGCACTTCCGATACTCAATAAATCATATATTTAAAAAAACAAAAACAAAACAAAAAAACGTTTATTTCACTTTTGGACAAAGTGTGTGTCATCATTGTCAGAAAAAAGACAGAAATGTAGGTCAATATTTTTGTTGTTGTTTTATTGTTTTTTTGTTTGTTGTTCCGCCAAAAAATTGGAACTCAAATCTGAGCATTTTAACTTATATTTATCAAAGCACTGTGTTGTACTGCACTGTTGATACTCAATAAATCATATATTTAAAAAACAAAAAAAACAAAAAAAAAACGTTTATTTCACTTTTGGACAAAGTGTGCATCATAATTATCAGAAAAAAGACAGAAATGTAAGTCAATATTTTTGTCGTTGTTGTTTATTTAAAAAAAATGTGTTGTTCCGCCAAAAAATTGGAACTGAAATGTGAGCATTTTAACTTTTGTTTATCAAAAAAAACAAAAAAAAAAACAGAAAACGTTTATTTCACTTTTGGACAAAAATATCATCATTATCAGAAAAAAGACAGAAATGTAAGTTAATATTGTTGTTGTTTTAGTGGGGGTTTTTTGTTCCGCCAAAAAATTGGAACTCAAATCTGAGCATTTTAACTTTTATTTATCAATGCACTGTGTTGTACTGCACTGCCGATACTCAATAAATCATATATTTAAAAAAACAAAAACAAACAAAAAAACGTTTATTTCACTTTTGGACAAAGTGTGTATCATCATTATCAGAAAAAAGACAGAATGTAGGTCAATATTTTTGTTGTTGTTTTATTGTTTTGTTGTTGTTGTTGTTCCGCCAAAAAATTGGGACTCAAATCTGAGCATTTTAACTTCTGTTTATCAATGCACTGTGTTGTACTGCACTGCCGATACTCAATAAATCATATATTTAAAAAATAAATAAATACAAATAAAATAAAATAAAATAAAACGTTTATTTTACTTTTGGACAAAGTGTGTATCATCATTATCAGAAAGAAGACAGAAATGTAAGTCAACATTTTTTTTGTTGCTGTTTTTTTTTTTTTTTTTGTTGTTCCGCCAAAAAATTGGAACTCAAATCTGAGCATTTTAACTTTTATTTATCAATGCACTGTGTTGTACTGCACTTCCGATACTCAATAAATCATATATTTCAAAAAACAAAAAAAAACAAAAAAAGTTTATTTCACTTTTGGACAAAGTGTGTATCATCATTATCAGAAAAAAGACAGAAATGTAGGTCAATATTTTTGTTGTTGTTTTATTGTTTTTTTTTGTTGTTCCGCCAAAAAATTGGGACTCAAATCTGAGCATTTTAACTTGTGTTTATCAATGCACTGTGTTGTACTGCACTGTTGATACTCAATAAATCATATATTTAAAAAAAAAATTAAAAAAAAAGAAAAATAAAATAAAACGTTTATTTTACTTTTGGACAAAGTGTGTATCATCATTATCAGAAAAAAGACTGAAATGTAAGTCAATGTTTTTTTTGTTGCTGTTTTATTGTTTTTTTTGTTGTTCCGCCAAAAAATTGGAACTCAAATCTGAGCATTTTAACTTTTATTTAGCAATGTACTGTGTTGTACTGCACTGCCGATACTCAATAAATCATACACTGCAAAAAGTCAGTGTTCAGAAACAAGAATTTTTTTTTTTTTAAATTAGGGGTATTTTATTTGAACTAAGCAAAATTATCTGCCAATAGAACAAGAAAATTCGGCTTGTCAAGACTTTCCAAAAGAAATAAAATTAGCTAACCTCAACGAACCCAAAAATACCTTAAAATAAATATATTCTCACTAATAAAATGGGCACTTTTCTTGGCAGAAAAAAAAATGAGACCTTTTTGCTCAATATGTTGAAAAATATTCTTAAATTAAGGAAATACTCGTGCCATTATCTTGACATAATGATATGCGCTCGGCATCATGATTTTTAAGAAATAAGTAAGAAATTATTATTTAAAAAAAGTAGTTTTATACTTGTGAGTGTTGATGACACAGCTTTGCAACACTTGATATCCTAATTTCAAGCTTGTTTTACTCAATATAGGTCATAAAATCTCAGCAACAAGCTGTAATATTTTACTGAGATCATTTAGGACCAAAACCCTTAAAATAAGTAAAACACTCTAACATAAAATCTGCTTAGTGAGAAGAATAATCTTATCAGACAGAAAATAAGCAAATATCACCCTTATTTGAGATATTTAATCTTACTTAGATTTCAGTTTTTGCAGTATATACACTGCAAAAAGTCAGTGTTCAAAAACAAGGAAAAAAAATACAAAAATGAGGGGTATTTTACTTGAACTAAGCAAAATTATCTGCCAATAGAACAAGAACATTTGGCTTGTCAAGACTTTCCAAAACAAGTAAAATTAGCTAACCTCAATGAACCCCAAAATACCTTAAAATAAGTATATTCTCACTAATAATAAGAGCACTTTTCTTGGTAGAAAAAAAATAATATGAGACATTTTTTCTCAGTATGTTGAAAAATATTCTTAAATGAAGTAAATGCTAGTGCCATTATCTTGACATAATGATATGCGCTTGGCATTACATTTCTTGAAACCAGCAATCTTATACTAAAAACTAGTTTATTGTTCTTAATGGAAAGGCAACAAGGCAACCGCTTGTTACTCTCGGGGTCTCCTAGCCGCTCAGGCAAATCATATTGTTTAAAAATGCATTTTTCCATGGATAACATGACATCATCGCGCCAAGTGCGTGCTCTTTCAGTCAATTAGTATGCAAGTTATATATATATATATATATATATATATATATATATATATATTTACAGCCCAGCCCCCGGCCAATATTTTTTTGATTGTAATTTTTTAAGAATTTATCTGAATGTGCATGAACTATTTCTGTTCAAAATGGTTTGAAATGTCAAATGTTTAAATATTAACTGTCCATTTACTGTACTGTGCCAACTGTACTACTATAAGAGTACATATTTTCTAATATTTCATTGAAAATAAAACAGCAAAGTTCATTTGGCTGTCATTTGTGTCAAAGTCACGATTTTTTATTTCATGCTTGAAATAAGAAATTATTACTTTAAAAAAGTAGTTTTATACTTGTGAGTGTTGATGACACAGCTTTGCAACACTTGATATTCTAGTTTTAAGTGTGTTTTACTCAATATAGGTCATCAAATCTCAGCAACAAGCTGTAATATCTTACTGAGATCATTTAGGACAGGGGTCGGCAACCCGCGGCTTTAGCACCGCCCTAGTGGCTCTCTGGAGCTTTTTAAAAAATGTATGAAAAATGGAAAAAGATGAGGGGAAAAAAAAAATCTATTTTTTGTTTTAATATGGTTTCTGTAGGAGGACAAACATGACACAAGCCTCCCTAATTGTTACAAAGCACACTGTTTATATTAAACATGCTTCACTGATTCGAGTATTTGGCGAGCGACGTTTTGTCCTACTAATTTTGGCGGTCCTTGAACTCACCGTAGTTTGTTTACATGTATAACTTTCTCCGACTTTCTAGGACGTGTTTTATGCCACTTCTTTTTCTGTCTCATTTTGTCCAGCAAACTTTTAACGTTGTTCATGAAAGGTGAGTTTTGTTGATGTTATTGACTTGTGTGGAGTGCTAATCAGACATATTTGGTCACTGCATGACTGCAAGCTAATCGATGCTAACATGCTATTTAGGCTAGCTATATGTACATATTGCATCATTATGCCACATTTGTAGGTATATTTGAGCTCATTTAGTTTCCTTTAAGTCATATTAATTCAATGTATATCTCATGACACACTATCTGTATGTAATATGGCTTTTAATTTTTTTGCGGCTCCAGACAGATTTGTTTTTGTATTTTTGGTCCAATATGGCTCTTTCAACATATTGGCTTGCCGACCCCTGATTTAGGACCAAAACCCTTAAAACAAGTAAAACACTCGACTATAAAATCTGCTTAGTGAGAATAATAATCTTATCAGACAGAAAATAAGCAAATATCACCCTGTGTATCTTGTGTTTTTTTTAATGTTTTTATGTTTTTATGTTTTTATGTTTTTTATGTTGATTTAATAAAAAAATAAAATAAAAATAAATGAAAAAAAATATATATACATAAAAATAAATATCACCCTTTTTTGAGATATTTAATCTTACTTAGATTTCAGTTTTTGCAGTGTATATTTTAAAAAAAACAAACAAAAAAAAACGTTTATTCTAAGCATTTTAACAAGAAAATGGCCCAAAGGCGCATTTGTTCGGGAAAAGAATGTGCATGTCCTGCATCTTAATTCAACTCAAGTCAGGATCCTCAAGTTGAAATATTCCGTCTGATGACATTCGGAGCATGCGTCCCCGTCCTCGGCGTCCTCCGAGTGGAGGGCTGCAAAGCGACTGTCACATGTATGATGGCTGCAAAGATGAAAAGCTGCCCTTGCTGTCAGGGAGGTTCAAGGTAACAAAAGAGACGTGAAGGGGAATAGGGGGGCGGGTTTGGTGTTACACGGGGAGGACCGGGGCTCTCTGGGGAGAGATAAGGATAAGTGAGGCTGATAAAGTGCTCATGTATGAGAGGAGTGAGAGAAAAAAAAGGGAGGGGAGGAAGGAGAGGCAAAGAGTGACGGGGAGGAGAGGAGAGGGACAGCTTCTGCTGCTCTGTTAAAGGTCACCAGCCTCCCCTGTGTGCTTGAGTGGTATTTGAACTTCACTACTGTGCTGGGTACATTCTCCTGCCTCTCGGTGTGTGTGTGTGTGTGTGTGTGTGTGTGTGTGTGTGTGTGTGTGTGTGTGTGTGTGTGTGTGTGTGTGTGTGTGTGTGTGTTTTGCAGGACCCACACCAATGTAACAAAACAAAACGCAAGCTTGACTGTATTGGGAGGATTTATTTATTTCTAAGGCTGTCTAAACTAATGAGAGGCGACTAGAACTGAAGACGAGGAGCACTTTCAGTAAGTGGGCCTGGTCAGTAAGGAGGCCAAATGTGTGGAACTCGGTCCCCGAGGAGGTTAAACTGGTCCCAGCTAGAGATGTCCGATAATGGCTTTTTTTTTTGCCGATATCCTATATTCCGATATTGTCCAACTCTTAATTACCGATACCGATATCAAACGATACCGATATATACAGTCGTGGAATTAACACATTATTATGACTAATTTTGTTGTGATGCCCCGCTGGATGCATTAAACAATGTAACAAGGTTTCCCAAAATAAATCAACTCAAGTTATGGGAAAAAATGCCAACATGGCACTGCCATATTTATTATTGAAGTCCATCCATCCATCCATTTTCTACCGCTTATTCCCTTTGGGGTCGCGGGGGGCGCTGGAGCCTATCTCAGCTACAATCGGGCGGAAGGCGGGGTACACCCTGGACAAGTCGCCACCTCATCGCAGGGCATTATTGAAGTCACAAAGTGCATTATTTTTTTCAACATACCTCAAAACAGCAGCTTGGAATTTGGGACATGCTCTCCCTGAGAGAGCATGAGGAGGTTGAGGTGGGTGGGGCTGAGGTGGGGGGGGGTTGTATATTGTAGCGTCCCGGAAGAGTTAGTGATGCAAGGGGTTCTGGGTATTTGTTCTCTTGTGTTTATGTTAAGTCATGAATTTTACATTTTGAAACCGATACCGATAATTTGGAGACCGAAACCGATAATTTCCGATTTTACATTTTAAAGCATTTATCGGCCGATAATATCGGACTACCGATATTATCGGTATAGATATCTACATCTATCGGACATCTATCTATAGATAGATGTCCGATAATATCGGACATCTATCTATAGATAGATGTCCGATATTATCCATAACACCAATGTAACAAAACAAAACGTAAGCTTGACTGTATTGGGAGGAAAGAGTCCACCCGGATTATTTAATTCTAAGGCTGTCGAAATTAATGAGAAGTGACTAGAACTGAAGACGAGGAGCACTTTCAGTAAGTCGGCCTGGTTAGTAAGGAGGCCAAATGTGTGGAACTCAGTACCCAAGGAGGTTAAACTGATCCCAGCTAGAGATGTCCGATAATGGCTTTTTTTTTTTGCCGATATCCGATATTCCGATTTTGTCCAACTCTTAATTACAGATACCGATATCAACCGATACCGATATATACAGTCGTGGAATTAACACATTATTATGACTCATTTTGTTGTGATGCCCCGCTGGATGCATTAAACAATGTAACAAGGTTTCCCAAAATAAATCAACTCAAGTTATGGGAAAAAAATGCCAACATGGCACTGCCATATTTATTATTGAAGTCACAAAGTGCATTATTTTTTTCAACATACCTCAAAACAGCAGCTTGGAATTTGGGACATGCTCTCCTTGAGAGAGCATGAGGAGGTTGAGGTGGGTGGGGCTGAGGTGGGGAGGTAGGGGGTAGCGGGGGTTGTATATTGTAGCGTCCCGGAAGAGTTAGTGCTGCAAGGGGTTCTGGGTATTTGTTCTCTTGTGTTTATGTTGTGTTACGGTGCGGATGTTCTCCCGAAACGTGTTTGTCATCCTTGTTTGGTGTGGGTTCACAGCGTGGCACATATTTGTAACAGTGTTAAAGTTGTTTATACGGCCACCCTCAGTGTGACCTTTATGGCTGTTGATTCACTTGTGTGTGTGAAAAGCCGTAGATATTATGTGATTGGGCCGGCACGCAAAGGCAGTGCCTTTAAGGTTTATTGGTGCTCTGTACTTCTCCCTACGTCCGTGTACACAGCGGCGTTTTAAAAAGTGATACATTTTGTTTTTTTGAAACCGATACAGATAATTTTGAAACCGATACCGATAATTTCCGATATTACATTTTAAAGAATTTATCGGCCGATAATATCGGACTACCGATAGGGGGTAGCGGGGGGTGTATATTGTAGCGTCCCGGAAGAGTTAGTGCTGCAAGGGGTTCTGGGTATTTGTTCTGTTGTGTTACGGTGCAGATGTTCTTGTTACGGTTTACTAAAGGGAGATGACGGCAACAGACACCAGGTGGCATTAATGTTCAATAATTTATTATATATATAGTCAATATATATAATAATAATAATAAACAATACTAACTAATAAACTAACCCAAGGAAATGGAGTGTGTCAAACCCAAGAGTGTGTGTGTGTGAGGCTATGTGTCTAGGTTGCTGAAGTGTGTGTTACCAAGTGTTGATGAGAGCGAAGGAACGAGGCAGTCCATAAGGCAGGCAGGCGATCCGGGGCGAGAGAGAGGTGTCAGAGTCCAGGGGCGAGCGAGGAGTCGAGGAACAAGGGAGGCAGTCGAGATCCAGGGCAACGGAAGGAAAACACTGCGGAAACACGGGGGAAGACAAGGGACAAATCAAGCCACGGAGAGGAAACAAGGATAGAGCAAAAAGCTTATCGCTTACGGTACACCATTTGAGAACTAAGTTCCCGCAAGGATCCCTGGGTCCACTGGTCCTTTAAGCAGCTCGCCCTCATCAGTTCCAGATGTGCAGATTGCGATTGTCTGCAGGCTTGTAGCTGCGTGGGCGTGCTGCTCTCAGCGCGAGCAGAGGCGTGTCCGAGCGCGCTGTCAGCGGAGCCTCTAGGTACTCCCGCAGAGGAGGGAGAAGCAGACTGCGCGTGCGCCGTAACAGTTCTCCCGAAATGTGTTTGTCATTCTTCTTTGGTGTGGGTTCACGGTGTGGCGCATATTTGTAACAGTGTTAAAGTTGTTTATACGGCCACCCTCAGTGGGACCTGTATGGCTGTTGACCAAGTATGCCTTGCATTCACTTGTGTGTGTGAAAAGCGTAGATATTATGTGATTGGGCCGGCACGCAAAGGCAGTGCCTTTAAGGTTTATTGGCGCTCTGTACTTCTCCCTACGTCCGTGTACACAGCAGCGTTTTAAAAAGTCATACATTTTCATTTTTGAAACCGATACCGATAATGTCCGATATTTCATTTTAAAGCATTTATCGGCCGATAATATCGGCAGTCCGATATTATCAGACGTCCCTAGTCACAACTTACGAGGCCTTCACAAAAAAATGTAAAATGTGGCTTATCAACGCCTACACTGCAAAAAGTCAGTGTTCAAAAACAAGAAAAAAATTAATAAATTAGGGGTAATTTTATTTGAACTCAGCAAAATTATCTGCCAATAGAACAAGAACATTTGGCTTGTCAAGACTTTCCAAAACAAGTAAAATTAGTTAACCTAAATTAGCCCCAAAATACCTTAAAATAAGTATATTCTCACTAATAACAAGTGTACTACTATATGAGTACGTATTTTCTATTGTTTCATTGTTGTCAAAGTCATGATTTTTTTTTTACATGCTTGAAATAAGAAACGATTACTTTAAAAAAGTAGTTTTATACTTGTGAGTGTTGATGACACGGCTTTGCAACAGTTTGATATTCTAGTTTCAAGCATGTTTTACTCAATATAGGTCATCAAATCTCAGCAACAAGCTGGAATATCTTACTGAGATCATTTAGGACCAAAACACTTAAAACAAGTAAAACACTCTAACACAAAATCTGCTTAGTGAAAATTTCAAATTTTTTTGTAATTTTGTTTTTTATTTTTTTGTATTTTTTTGGGGGGGTGGGGTGGGGGGGCAAAAAAAAGTGTGTTTTCTTAGTACCTGTATTATGATTTCCCTATCAAATGAATAAATGAACATATTTTTTTTTTTTAAATGAGGGATTTCTAATCACTGCTATGTTGGAATTCTTATTAATATTGATACTGTTGTTGATACTATTCATTTTTTTATGACTACTTTTGGATTGTTTTGTGTCATGTTTATGTGTCCTCTCCATTGCTCTGTTGATTGCTATTCTGAATGTTGCTGGGCCGGATTTGGTTTTTGGAATTTTAATTGTATTATCATGGTATTATTGCATACTTGCCAACCTTGAGACCTCCGATTTCGGTCAGGGTGGGACGGGGGCGTGGTTGGGGGCGTGGCTAAACGGGGAGGAGTATATTTACAGCTAGAATTCACCAAGTCAAGCATTTCATATATATATATATATATATATATATATATATATATATATATATATATATATATATATATATATATATATATATATATATATATATATATAGGAAATACTTGACGTTCAGTGATATCTAGCTATATATATATATATATATATATATATATATATATATATATATTTATTTTATTATATATATATATATATATATATATATATATATATAATTATATATATATATATATATATATAAAATAAATACTTGAATTTCAGTGTTCATTTATTTACACGTATATACACACACATAACACTCATCTACTCATTGTTGAGTTAAGGGTTGAATTGTCCATCCTTGTTCTATTCTCTGTCACTATTTTTCGAACCATGCTGAACACCCTCTCTGATGATGCATTGCTGTGTGGCATGTACAAAAGTGCTTTCATCAAATGCACTAGATGGCAGTATTGTCCTGTTTAAGAGTGTCACAACATTGCTGTTTATGGCAGACGAACTGCTTTACGGTATACAAAAAAGTGACTGCTGTTGTTGTGTGTTGTTGCTACGCTGGGAGGACGTTAATGAAACTGCCTAACAATAAACCCACATAAGAAACCAAGAACTCGCCCTCCATCATTCTATAGTTATAACGTGATTGGGCAGGTACGCTTTTTTATAGGACCTGAGTCCGCCTGAATTTCGGGAGATTTTCGGGAGAAAATTTGTCCCGGGAGGTTTTCGGGAGAGGCGCTGAATTTTGGGAGTCTCCCGGAAAATCCGGGAGGGTTGGCAAGTATGTATTATTGTGTATTATTTTGTTGGATTGATTAATACAAAATAAAAATAAAAATAAAAATAATTCCAGGCTTTAGCGGGCCACGTAAAATAATATGACGGGCCAGATTTGGCCCCCGGGCCTTGAGTTTGACAACAGTGGTCCAGAGAGTGCACATTGTATGAAGTGCTTGTAGAAATGTGTGTGTTTATAGTGACATCACAATATTCTGTGGCGGGGTGAACGACACAAGCAATAAACAAAAGGCGTCCGGTACTCAGAGCAATTTTGAGTTAAAGTCGGAATAATATCCAGAAGAGGCTTTTGTGCAGACACCAATCATCGTCTTCCCGTGTGACATCCCCGACGTGGCAAACAAAACACCCCGCGTGATTATAGAGCAAGATGGTGTCATTGTTCCTCCTGCTTTTATTTCAGTGAAAGTGAGTGTGACTAATTTTGAGAGACGTGAAGAGAGAGGCTTATGTTTGCATGCGTATGCGAGTATGAAGGCGGCAGGGGGTCTGCGGATGATGTTTCACTCCAGACTGATGTTGACGGAGTGCGACAGGCGGGGAGGCCGCGGTCCTTATCGCCTGGACCTCTTGCTGCTCGGCACAGCACTCACCGGCGGAGCCTGGTTCTCTTAGGACGCCAATCAATAGATCTTTGCCGTGATTGGCTGCGATTGAGTCCTCAAGAGGCGCGTGTGCCGCCGTGAAGAACTCTTTGACCCGCTCGTCTCGTCAGGCGACCTCCCGTCGATATCGCTCCTCCTCCACCTTTTGTGGCCGCACGCTACAAAGTGGTGTGTGTGTGTGTTCTTGTATTTCTACCCTTCTTGAGACGTCAACAAGGAAAAGTACCTTCCATACTTATCCAAGTTAGGACCGAAACCACAATCCCAATACGGAAAACCATTGCATCTAATAGAGAATGTCTCATTCTATCAAAATGAGGGTGGTCCCACAAAAAGGAGGGATTTTTAAAAAATGCTCCCCCTCTGGTCAACATATGAAATAACAAGTGTGTGTAAGAAATTGAAATGCGTCCCCTTTGGCCAAAATGTATCAAAAAAAAAAAAAATACATATGTATATAGAGACATACTGTAATACATACTTGCCAACCCTCCCGGATTTTCCAGGAGACTCCCGAAATTCAGCGCCTCTCCCGAAAACCTCCCGGGACAAATTTTCTCCCGAAAATCTCCTGAAATTCAGGCGGACTCAGGTCCGCTAACCCACAATATAAACAGCGTACCTGCCCAATCACGTTATAACTGTAGAATGATGGAGGGCGAGTTCTTGGTTTCTTATGTGGGTTTATTGTTAGGCAGTTTCATTTACGTCCTCCCAGCTTGGCAACAACACACAACAACAGCAGTCACGTTTTTGTCTACCGTTAAGCAGTTCGTCTGCCGTAAACAGCAATGTTGTGACACTCTTAAACAGGACAATACTGCCATCTAGTGCATTTGATGAAAGCACTTTTGTGCGTGCCACACAGCAATGCATCATCAGAGAGGGTGTTCAGCATGGTTAGAAAAATAGTGACAGAGAATAGAACAAGGATGGACAATTCAACCCTTAACTCAACAATGAGTAGATGAGTGTTATGTGTGTGTATATAATAATAATAATAATACCTGGGATTTATATAGCGCTTTTCTAAGTACCCAAAGTCGCTTTACATGTAGAACCCATCATTCATTCACACCTGGTGGTGGTAAGCTACTTTCATAGCCACAGCTGCCCTGGGGTAGACTGACGGAAGCGTGGCTGCAATTTGCGCCAACGGCCCCTCCGACCACCATCTATCATTCATCATTCCATTCACCGGTGTGAGTGGCACCGGGGGAAAAGGGTGAAGTGTCCCGCCCAAGGACACAACGGCAGCGATTTTTTAATGGTAAGAGGCGGAGAGCGATCCTGCAACCCTCAGGTTTCTGGCACGGTTGCTCTACCCACTACGCCATGCCGCCCCAATATATGTGTAAGTAAATGAACACTGAAATTCAAGTATTGATTTTATATATATATATATATATATGTGTATATATATGTATAAATAAACATTTATAGCTAGAATTCACTGAAAGTCAAGTATTTCTTATATATATATATATATATATATATATATATATATGAAATACTTGACTTAGTATTTCGTCAAGTATTTCTTATATATATATATATATATATATATATATATATATATATATACATATATATATATATATATATATATATATATATATATATATATATATATATGAAATACTTGACTTAGTATTTCGTCAAGTATTTCATATATATATATATATATATATATATATATATATATATGAAATACTTGACTTAGTATTTCGTCAAGTATTTCTTATATATATATATATATATATATATATATATATATATATATATATATATATATATATATATATATATATATATAAAATACTTGACTTGGTGAATTCTAGCTGTAAATATACTCCTCCCCTCTTAACCACGCCCCCCCACCCCCCACCTCCCGAAATCGGAGGTCTCAAGGTTGGCAAGTATGCTGTAATAACTTGAAGTAAATACTGAAAATTAAAAAACAGTTACAAACAAAAAATAATAATAATAATAAATGAACTAAAAGCAGTCTTTTTCTCACAATGTGTCGACTTTTTCTTGTAAAACTGTGAACAATTTCTCAGATTCTTTCTGTTTCTGTAATATTACAATATTTTCTCGTAAAATTATTTTTTTTAATGTAAAATTATTACATTTTTAATGCAAAATGGCGACATTTGTCATATAAAATTCAGATTTTTATCACAATATCGCCAATTTTTTTTGTTGTTCTTGTAAAACTGTGAGTTTTTGAGTAAAATTATGACTATTTTGCCAAGTAACATTTTTATTATTCGTATAACATTGCCAACATTTCAAAGTTCTCTTACAAAATTGTGACTTTTGTCGAGTAAAATTACGACTCTTTTCATAAAATCGCCAAAATGTTAAGCTTTTCTTGTAAAATTGCGACTATTATTGAGTAAAATTCCAACTTTTATCATAATATTGCACAAATTACCAGTTTTCCTTGTAACATTTTGACTTGCGTTGAGTAAAATTACGACTTTTATTATAACAGTTTTTTTCTTGTGAAATTCCAACTCAATTTTCACAACAAGCTTTTTTATATTTACATAGTTTGTATATATTATTATTGTTGTAAATACACATCGTTTATATATCTAGAAAAAGTGGTCCTAAAGAGGTGGGCATTTTTCGAAGTTCTCAATAAGGTAACAAATACAGTAATGTGTGTGCGTGTGTGTGTGTGTGTGTGTGTGTGTGTTCTTGTATTTCTACCCTTCTTGAGACGTCAACAAGGAAAAGTACCGTCCATATGAGGAGGTGTGAACAAGTTAGTACCGAAACCACGGTCCCAATACGAAAAACCATTGCATCTAATAGAGAATGTCTCATTCTATCAAAATTAGGGTGGTCCCAAAAAAAGGAGGGATTTTTCAAATTGACTGTGTGTCGGTTTTAAAAGTGCTCCCCTTCTGGTCAACATATGAAATAACAAGTGTGTGTAAGAAATTGAAATGCGCCTCCTTTGGCCAAAATGTATCAAACAAAATAAAATACATATGTATATAGAGACATACTGTAATAACTTGAAGTAAATACTGAAAATTAAAAAACAGTTACAAAAAAATAAAATAAAAATAATACATGAACTAAAAGCAGTCTTTTTCTCACAATGTGTCGACTTTTTTCTTGTAAAACTGGGAAAAATTTCTCATTTTTTTCTGTTTCTGTAATTTTGCAATATTTTCTCGTAAAATTATTTTTTTTAATGTAAAATTATTACTTTTTAATGCAAAATGGAGACATTTGTCATATAAAATTCAGATTATCACAGTATTGCCAATTTTTTTGTTGTTCTTGTAAAACGGTGACATTTTTTGAGTAAAATTATGACTTTTGTCATAATTTTGCTAAGTAAAATTTTTATTATTCGTATAACATTGCCAACATTTCAAAGTTCTCTTACAAAATTGTGACTTTTGTCGAGTAAAATTACGACTCTTTTCATAAAATTGCCAAAATGTTAAGCTTTTCTTGTAAAATTTCGACTGTTATTGAGTAAAATTCCAACTTTTATCATAATATTGCACAAGTTTTCAGTTTTTCTTGTAACATTTTGACTTGCGTTGAGTAAAATTACGACTTTTATTATAACACTGCCAAAATTCTGAGTTTTTCTTGTGAAATTCCAACTAAATTTTCACAACAAGCTTTTTTATATTTACATAGTTTGTATATATTATTATTGTTGTAAATACAAATCGTTTGTATATCTAGAAAGGGTGGTCCTAAAGAGGTGGGCATTTTATCAGAGGTCTCAATAAGGTAACAAATACAGTAATGTGTGTGTGTGTTCTTGTATTTCTACCCTTCTTGAGACGTCAACAAGGAAAAGTACCGTCCATATGAGGAGGTGTGAACAAGTTAGTACCGAAACCACGGTCCCAATACGGAAAACCATTGCATCTAATAGAGAATGTCTCATTCTATCAAAATTAGGGTGGTCCCAAAAAAAGGAGGGATTTTTAAAAGTGCTCCCCCTCTGGTCAACATATGAAATAACAAGTGTGTGTAAGAAATTGAAATGCACCCCCTTTGGCCAAAATTAATCAACAAATTGTTTATACATATGTATATAGAGCAGGGGTGGACAATTAATTTTTACCGGGGGCCGCATGAGCAACCCGAGCACTGCTGGAGGGCCACATCGACAATACTTCAATTAAATTTTGCTCAATATTATTTTTGATATACCGTAAGATAAATAATAATAATAATAATAATAATAATAATAATAATAATAATAATAATAATAATAATAATAATAATAATTTAATTTAACCTAACTTAACTTTATACAAAAGCAGATTGCTTTTGATGGTTTTATTTTTAACACTGTCTTACACAACACTTCCTAATGTATAATACAATGCAAACATGTCCATTTCTGCACAGGGTTAATTTCTGTCACTTTATCCTGCATCCTCTTTAAAAGTCCAACATTTTTCCCCGTCAGATTTGGACAACCATCTGTTGTCACACCTGCCAGCTTGTCCCATTTCAGTCCTGACATGTCCAAACACGCATTTACCTATGTGAACTAGTGATTGTCCCTTTAATTGACTGCATGGCTGCCAGCTCCCCCGTGATTTGAAAGTCTGCAGTCATCCCACGTAAGAAGATGAGCAGCTGGGCGGTGTCACGTACATCGCAGCTCTCGTCCAAAGCCAGCGAAAAACAGTCAGTTCTGTTCTTCAGCTGAAGCTCAAAGTTTCCAGCGATGGTCTCAACCCGCCTCGTTACAGTGCGTCAGGAGAGTGACACGTTCTCAAATGCACCCCTCTTCTCCGGGCATATCAGCGCAACAGAATCCGATAAGCACTCCTTAATAAACTCTCCGTCAGAAAACGCCTTACTTTTTTTGGCGATTTTGTGAGAAATGACGAAACTTGTCCTCACCTGGGGGTGTGAAATATGGCAAAAAGTCCTTGTTGGGTTTGCAGTTTTACCATCAACGCATCACCGCTCTTCATCAGACAGATTACGGTATTTTTCCTCGTGCTTCGTCGTGTAGTGGCGATTCAAATTATATTCTTTAAACACAGCAACCTGTGTACCACAAATTAAGCACACGGCTTTACCTTTAATTTCGTAAAGAAATACCTGGCAGTCCATGTCTTGTTGAAAACACGCCATTCGTCATCAACTTTTCTTTTTTTAGCGTGAGCTGACATCTCGGTGGTAACTGGGCATCACTTGTCGCTGTGCACCTTCACTCACAGGTTACACCCCATACGTCCATAAATAACAATTTTCAAAATAAAAGCAGCACAGTTGTATTGCACGCACGACATAGATGTTTTTTAAAATGTATTTTGTCATTTGTGATTGCTGCTGTTGACATTCACTCACAGCTCACCAGTGACGCTGAACAGGACTACCATCCAGACCCAGAGGTGGGTAGAGTAGCCAGAAATTGTACTCAAGTAAGAGTACTGTTACTTTAAAGATTTATTACTCAAGTAAAAGTAAGGAGTAGTCACCCAAATATTTACTTGAGTAAAAGTAAAAAGTATGTTGTGAAAAAAATACTCAAGTACTGAGTAACTGATGAGTAACATACACACTCATATCATATATATATATATATATATATATATATATATATATATATATATATATATATATATATATATATATATATATATATATATATATATATATATATATATATATATGTATGTGTGGGGAAAAAAATCACAAGACTATTTCATCTCTACAGGCCTGTTTCATGAGGGGGGTACCAAATCTCCTGACGATTGAGGGTACCCCCCTCATGAAACAGGCCTGTAGAGATGAAATAGTCTTGTGATTTTTTTCCCCACACATACATATATTGCGCTCTACTACGGTATCGAGCACTATTTTTTGGATAACCTTGTTAAGACATATATATATATATATATATATATATATATATATACTGTATATATATGTATATATATATATATATATATATATATATATACATACATACATACATATACATTGATATATACAGTATATCATTTATATGTATTTATTTTGCTGTTTTTGTTTACATGTTAAAGGTGTTTTAATGAATATACATGCATGTTTAACATATAGATTCCTTTCTTTCATGAAGACTAGAATATAAATTGATGTATTACCTGATTCTGATGACTTGCGTTGATTGTAATCAGACAGTAGTGATGATCACGTCCACGTTTTCAAATGGAGGAGAAGAAAAGTTCCTCCTTTCTGTCTAATACCACATGAAAGTGGTGGGTTTTTGGCATCTTATTTGTCCAGCTTCCATATTCGTTTTTATACACTTTACAATAAATATATTGGCGTCAAACTCCGTAGCTAGCTAGCTTGTTTGCGCTGGCTTTCGGAGACTCTTATTTTGAAAGCGCAGGCGCGATGGAGCGGCACTTTTATTGTGAAGACAGGAACGTCCTCATGTGCGATCAGTCTTTAGGCTTTTGACGGGATGTACGGTTGAAATAAAAAAGTATCTTTTTTCCTTCACACTTTTGATTGATTGATTGGAACTTTTATTATTAGATTGCACAGTACAGTACACATTCCGTACAATTGACCACTAAATGGTAACACCCCAATAAGTTTTTCAACTTGTTTAAAGGTCATGTGACCACCTGGCTCTGTTTGATTGGTCCAACGTCACCAGTGACTGCATCTGATTGGTGGAACGGAGTGAAACGTCACCAGTAAGGCAGGCACTATGAAGGTCTGTCTGACAGACCAAAACAAACAAAGCGTGCATTAACAGATCGATAAAAATTAGTAGCGAGTAGCGAGCTGAATGTAGATAAAAGTAGCGGAGTAAAAGTAGCGGAGTAAAAGTAGCATTCCTTCGCTATAAATATACTTAAGTAAAAGTAAAAGTATGTTGCATTAAAACTACTCTTAGAAGTACAATTTATCCCAAAAGTTACTCAAGAATCAGAATCAGAATCAGAATCAGCTTTATTGTCATTACGCAAGGTAACGAGATTGAGGCCATTCCATACAGTGCGATGTGTGCATGCTAGAAAAACAATGTGCAAATATATAGAAATATAAAAAATGTAGAAGTGCAATGAATATGGTGTGAAATGAATATATACATGAAAAAACAAAACAAAAACAGGGTGGTTGGTGGAATGGGTTATTGCACCGAAGAGAAGGCAGTTATGAGGGACAATGGGGCAGTCCGTTCAGGATGGTTATGGCCCTGGGGAAGAAGCTGTTCTTTAGCCTGTTTGTTTTGGTTTTAATG
>NC_084562.2:18857500-18892500 GCF_033978685.3 Nerophis lumbriciformis | reverse complement strand
TATGACTCCTGTAATGCGCGCCTTTTGTATGAAAATAGACCTGACTAGACCCGCTCATCGGCAGTGCGCCTTATAATCCGGTGCGCCCTATGGTGCGGAAAATACTGTATTTTAGTTGCGAGTTGTGGGAGAGATTTCTTCACTGTTTTGCTTTCATTAAAAGCGATTGTGTCCCATTTTCCTTCAAATTTGCTCTTACGAGTAGACGATGTTATGACATTGTGTTGTGTATTAAAAAGAAAAATAATTTTTTTATGGCCCCTCAGAATTATTCGACATTGTCGGGCTTCTTTCCAAATTGAACTTGGAACAAAACAAAAGAACCTCAGCCCATTTTACCTCAAAAATTATCCTTGTAATTAAATGCAGCTTTTGTCGAGACCAGTCAGAAACAATCAAACAGCTACTTTCGCTCTGTTTTCGAAGGGCACGTGGAAATTCTATTACAATCAGACACAAGGACATGACTGCAAGGTTTAAAGATGCACGTCCTTCTAAACTTCCACTTTTCTGCGGGTTTTAATGGCGCATCATGAAAAACAAAAAGAATAAGAGAAGTCGTTAAACAATAAACCTTAAAGGCGTCAGATTATGATTTTTTTTTTTTTAAAGACATAAAGCACTTTTTGTGGTCTCCATAACATAATGCTGGAGCTTTGGTCTCCCCCCAAAATGGATTAACTCGCTGGAATAAAAAAAGACAATATAACATACATCCATAAACGTGGACGCATGTGGAAAAAGTGCAATATATTTATCCGTACAGTAATCTATTTATTTATATATATTTATTTATTTTATATATATATTTATAAATTATTATTTATTTATATATGCACCTTATTGCTTTTTTTATCCTGCACTACCATGAGCTTATGTAACGAAATTTTGTTATTTTCTGTGCTGTAAAGTTCAAATTTGAATGACAATAAAAAGGAAGTCTAAGTTTAAGTTTGCATAAATGATCTTCCAGCCTCCTTCTGACCATCTCTTGAAAACGAGCAATGCATCTGGTTCAGATATTACAAATATATTCTACTTTTGGATAGAAATGTCAACAGTGAGTGATTTTAGCATCCAACCGTACATGTTCGGGCTGGAGTCTGCACTTTTTTGGGGGGGGGAATTTTGCCAATCATTCACAATGCTTATGAGAGACAAGAACACATTTGTATTTATTTTCCTTTTTTATGGATTTTAACTCGTAAATAAACATGAATAAAAGTCAACTAACAATGCAGCTAGTGGGAGTACATTGTTGCCCCCATAACACCCACAAAAAAAGCACTAATATCGTATTTTTCGGAGTATAAGTCGCACCTGAGTATAAGTCGCACCTGCCGAAAATGCATGATAAAGAAGGAAAAAAACATACATAAATCGCACTGGAGCCCGGCCAAACTATGAAAAAAAACTGCGACTTATAGTCCGAAAAATACGGTACTCCATTTACATAACGTGACCTGAATATTAACTAATAGCGGTATTGTTATTATAAGAGCAAATGTTAAAGGAATTAGTTTCAGTGGTGCGTTTGTCACAGAGAGCTATATACAGTCGTGGTCAAAAGTTTACATCCACATGTAAAGAACATACTGTCATGGCTGCCTTGAGTTTTGGAGCACATACTTGTTGGTCACAAAAAAAACATTCATGAAGTTTGGTGCTTTTATGAATTTATTATGGGTCTGCTGAAAGTGTGAGCAAATCTGCTGGGTCAAAAGTATACATACAGCAATGTTAATATTTGCTTACATGTCCCTTGGCAAGTTTCACTGCAATAAGGCGCTTTTGGTAGCCATCCACAAGCTTCTGGTTGAATTTTTTACCACTCCTCTTGACAAAATTGGTGTAGTTCAGCTAAATGTGTTGGTTTTCTGACATGGACTTGTTTCTTCAGCATTGTCTACATGTTCTCAATTGGGTTTAAGTCAGGACTTTGGGAAGGCCATTCTAAAACATTAATTCTAGCCTGATTTAGCCATTCCTTTACCACTTTTGACTTGTGTTTGGGGTCATTGTCCTGTTGGAACACCCAACTGCACGCAAGACCCAACCCCCAGGCTGATGATTTTAGGTTGTCCTGAAGAATTGTGAGGTAATCTTCCTTTTTCTTGGTCCCATTAACTCTGTGTAACGCACCAGTTCCATTGGCAGCAAAACAGGCCCAGAGCATGATACTACCACCACCATGCTTAACGGTAGGTGTGGTGTTCCTGGGATTGAAGGCCTCACCTTTTCTCCTCCAAACATATTGTTGGGTATTCTCACCAAACAGCACCATTTTTGTTTCATCTGACATCACATGGACAAAGATAAGACCTTCTGGAGGAAAGTTATGTGTATAGCACGATACATATATAGAGCGATATAGATATATAGCTATAATATATATATATATATATATATATATATATATATATATATATATATATATATATATATATATATATATATATATATATTTATATATGTATATGTATATATATATATATATATATATATATATATATATATATACATATATAGATATAGATAGATAGATATAGATATAGCTATATATAGATGTGACGGATATAGATAGATATACAGTGTATATAGATCATACATACATATATATATATATATATATATATATATATTTAGTGATATAGCTATATAGATATGACAGATATAGATATATATGATGAATATACAGTGTATATAGATCATATATATATATGTATATACAGTATATATAGACCATACCATATATATATATATATGATGAATATACAGTGTATATAGATCATATATATGTATGTATATACAGTATATATAGACCATACCATATATATATATATATATATATATATATATATATATATATATATATATATATATATATATATATATATATATATATATATATATATACATATACATATATATATATATATATATATATATATATATATATATATATATATATATATATATATATACATATACAGGTAAAAGCCAGTAAATTAGAATATTTTGAAAAACTTGATTTATTTCAGTAATTGCATTCAAAAGGTGTAACTTGTACATTATATTTATTCATTGCACACAGACTGATGCATTCAAATGTTTATTTCATTTAATTTTGATGATTTGAAGTGGCAACAAATGAAAATCCAAAATTCCGTGTGTCACAAAATTAGAATATTACTTAAGGCTAATACAAAAAAGGGATTTTTAGAAATGTTGGCCAACTGAAAAGTATGAAAATGAAAAATATGAGCATGTACAATACTCAATACTTGGTTGGAGCTCCTTTTGCCTCAATTACTGCGTTAATGCGGCGTGGCATGGAGTCGATGAGTTTCTGGCACTGCTCAGGTGTTATGAGAGCCCAGGTTGCTCTGATAGTGGCCTTCAACTCTTCTGCGTTTTTGGGTCTGGCATTCTGCATCTTCCTTTTCACAATACCCCACAGATTTTCTATGGGGCTAAGGTCAGGGGAGTTGGCGGGCCAATTTAGAACAGAAATACCATGGTCCGTAAACCAGGCACGGGTAGATTTTGCGCTGTGTGCAGGCGCCAAGTCCTGTTGGAACTTGAAATCTCCATCTCCATAGAGCAGGTCAGCAGCAGGAAGCATGAAGTGCTCTAAAACTTGCTGGTAGACGGCTGCGTTGACCCTGGATCTCAGGAAACAGAGTGGACCGACACCAGCAGATGACATGGCACCCCAAACCATCACTGATGGTGGAAACTTTACACTAGACTTCAGGCAACGTGGATCCTGTGCCTCTCCTGTCTTCCTCCAGACTCTGGGACCTCGATTTCCAAAGGAAATGCAAAATTTGCTTTCGTCAGAAAACATGACTTTGACCACTCAGCAGCAGTCCAGCTCTTTTTTTCCTTAGCCCAGGTGAGACGCTTTGCGCGCTGTTTCTTGGTCAACAGTGGCTTGACACGAGGTATGCGGCAGTTGAAACCCATGTCTTTCAAGCGTCTCTTGGTGGTGGATCTTGAAGCACTGACTCCAGCAGCTGTCCACTCCTTCTGAATCTCCCCCACATTTTTGAATGGTTTTTTTTTTCACAATCTTGACCAGGGCGCGGTGATCCCTATCGCTTGTACACTTTTTCTGACCACAGTTTTTCCTTCCCTTTGCCTCTCCATTAATGTGTTTGGACACAGAGCTCTGAGAACAGCCAGCCTCTTCAGCAATAACCTTTTGTGTCTTTCCCTCCTTGTGCAATGTGTCGATGGTTGCCTTTTGGACAGCTGTCAAATCTGAAGTCTTCCCCATGTTTGTGTAGGCTTCAGAACTGGACTGAGAGACCATTTAAAGCCCTTTGCAGGTGTTTTGAGTTAATCAGCTGATTAGTTTGTGGCACCAGGTGTCTTCAAAATTTAACCCTTACACAATATTCAAATTTTGTGACACACGGAATTTTGGATTTTCATTTGTTGCCACTTCAAATCATCAAAATTAAATGAAATAAACATTTGAATGCATCAGTCTGTGTGCAATGAATAAATATAATGTACAAGTTACACCTTTTGAATGCAATTACTGAAATAAATCAAGTTTTTCAAAATATTCTAATTTACTGGCTTTTACCTGTATATATACATATACACATAATATAATATATAATATATATATATACATACATACATATATATATATATATACATATATATATATAAATATATATACATATATATGATCTATATATATATATATATATATATATATATATATATATATATATATATATATATGATATATATTTATATAGATCATATATATATATATACACACACATACATATACATACATACATACATACAGTATATTGTTGATGTGTATATATTTATATATGTATATGTATATATATATATATATATATATATATATATATATATATATATATATATATATATATATATATATAGATATAGCTATATATAGATGTGACGGATATAGATAGATATACAGTGTATATAGATCATACATACATACATATATATATATATATATATATATATATATATTTAGTGATATAGCTATATAGATATAGATATATATCTGATGAATATACATATATGATGTATACAGTGTATATAGATCATATATATATATGTATATACAGTATATATATATATATATATATATACATATATATATATATATATGGTCTATATATATATATAAATATATTTACATATATATGATCTATATATATATATATATATATATATAGAACATATATATATACATATATATATATATATATATATATATATATATATATATATATATATATATATATAGAACATATATATATATATATATATATATATATATATATATATATATATATATATATATATATATATATATATATATCTATATATATATATATATGCATACATACATACAGTATATTGTTGATGTAGATGCCCATATCTGCTGTAAATATTTACTTTAGAAACGTCTTTGATCTTTCTCTTGTTGCCTTAATTGTTTTTGACTTCATTAAATGTTTGGGTAATGAATTAGTTAATTCAATTAAACAAACCAGATTTCTTGTCAGTAATATAGAAATCTATCAGAGCTGTTTATTTTGTGGAGGAATGTAGATAATCATAGAACTGGCACCCAATCTTATTTTAAAAAAAGGTTTGATTTTGAATCGAGAATTGATTCTTGTAGAAATTGCCCTCTAGTGGGTTCTTCGGACCACCACACACAGCCAGGAGAGCCCGGAATTCAGGGTATAACACTGTTTTATTTTGATAAATCGTGAAAGGCTTTTGCTTTCTCGCAAAAGGTATTTTTCTGAGTTTGTCTCTCTCTCTCTCTCTAGCTCCCAATCCAACTCCAACAACGTGTCTCATTCCGGCTGCTGCTAATAAAGGCGACAGGTAATTAGATAAGAAGGCGCACCTGGGCCATCTACTCACCTCTTCGAGGCCGGTCCTGGCACACCCCGTTCTGCGGCAGGCTTGCAGGCCACGCCCCCCTCCACAATTCTGAATCGAATCGTTACACCCAAGAATAGAATCGAATCGCGCGGTGCCCAAAGATTCACAGCCCTTACTACCAACTACACAAAAACGGCTACCAAGAGGCAACAAAAGTGTGTTTTGCATACCCTGACCCCTTTGAAAGAAGTCCTGTCAATCGATGAGCACCTACAGTATCTCAAGGTGACTTAATCCTTCATTTTAAAAATGCTTGCTAATCCTGCAGTGTACAGTAATGAGGGATGACTGTACATCTGCACGAACCTGTTCTGTTGGCCATCTTCACCGGAGATAACCAAACGACGTGACGTTGTTCCCCGGCAGATGAATGAACAGATGCATCAAAAGACATTTATGAAGCTTGGCGGGATTACGTTCCCTCTCCAGCAATCCGACGCTGCCTTAATGTCGCGCTTTTCCCTTCAAACTTCCTCGGGTTTTAAAAGAAATTAAAATTCATGTGTGCAGCTTGGCTTCACAGCAGCTGTTGACATAATTACAGAGGGGGCGGGGGGGCGGAGGGGGGCAAAAGTGGGAAATTAATTTTAAAACTAATGTAAATCACAGTGATTGGCAGGGCTGCGCTAATCGTCGTTCTTGTACAAAAGGAGGAATGCGTGTCTGCAGTTTGTGCATGTGCAAGCGCCATCAGAAAATAAGGGAATGCCAAATAAAGCAAACAAACACTGCAGACCCCATTAACACATAATATAGGTGGCGCTCTTAAAGTGACAAGATTCATGTTTGATTTTAGTTTCTTGTCCTGCAAATCTCATTACCGCGTGAATTCTCATGGGTTTTATTTCTGCGGAAAGGAAAGATTGAACGCTTTGCTTTGGAAATATGTCCAAATGAATCCCCATCCCAAAAAAAATGCCTCGATTCTTTCTTGAAAATTCTCAAAGATGATTGCATCCTTTTTTTTCCCGTGTGCAAAATGAATTGTGAAAAGGAAAATAGAGCTTGTCTGAAGTGGGGAATACGGTTTCACAGAAATTTCTTGTTTCAATTTCTCGTGACTTTTACGTAACCCAACAAAATAATAAAAAGATGCATGTTTGTATTTTTTTGTTATTATTACATTAACCTGGGGGTCGGCAACCCAAGGCTCTTGTGGAGCTTTTTCAAAAATCTATGAAAATGGAAAAAGATGGGCAAAAACATTTACTTTCTCCAACGCTGCCACGGAAAGACGTGGTTTAAGCCACTACTTCCTCTCATTTTGTCCACCAAACGTTTTTTACTGTGCGTGAATGCACAAAGATATAAGATAATTTTTTTGTTTCAATTTCTCATGACTTTTACATAACCCAACAAAAAAATAAAAATATTCTTTTTTTTTTTTTTTTTTTTTTTTATTACTTGGGGGTCAGCAACCCAAATCTCTAGCCGCCCCAGTGGCTCTAGTGGAGCTTTTTCAAAAATGTATGAAAATGGAAAAAGATGGGCAAAAAAATAAATGTTTTGTTTTAATATGGTTTATGTAGGAGTACAAACATGACTCAAACCTTCCTAATTGTTAGAAATCCCACTTTTTAATATTTTTGTTAGAGTATTTGACGAGCGTCGTCTTGTCCTGCTAATTTCGGCGGTCCTTGAACTCACCGTAGTTGTGTGGACTGTGACGCAACGGTTTGTTTGCACGTACAACTTTCTCCGAATCTGCCACGGAAAGACGTGTTTTAAGCCACTTCTTCTTTGTCTCATTTTGTGCACCAAACGTTTTATACTGTGCGTGAATGCACAAAGGTTTTACAGAAATGTATTGTTTCAATTTCTCATGACTTTTACATAACCCAATAAAAAAAATAAAATATGTTTTTGTTTTTTTTGTTTTTTTACATGGTGGTCAGCTACCCAAAGCTCTGGCCGCCCCAGTGGCTCCATGGAGCTTTTTCAAAAATGTATGAAAATGGAAAAAGATGGGCAAAAAAATTTATGTTTTGTTTCAATATGGTTTCAGTAGGAGGACAAACATGACCCAAACCTTCCTAATTGTTAGAAATCCCACTATTTAATATGTTTTGGTTGTTAGAGTATTTGATGAGTGCCGTCTTGTCCTGCTAATTTCGGCGGTCCTTGAACTCACCGTAGTTGTGTGGACTGTGAGGCAACGGTTCGTTTGCTTGTACAACTTTCTCCGATGCTGCCACAGAAAAACGTGTTTTAAGCCACCTCTTCTTTGTCTCATTTTGTCCACCAAACGTTTTATACTGTGCGCGAACGCACAAAGGTTTCACAGAAAGTTCTTGTTTACATTTCTCATGACTTTTACGTAAACCAATAAAAAAATAAAAAGATGCCTTTTTTTTTTTTTATTTATTACATTAACCTGGGGGTTGGCAACCCAAGGCTCTAGTGGAGCTTTTTCAAAAATGTATGAAAATTTAAAAAGATGGGCAAAAAAATTTATGTTTTGTTTTAATATGGTTTATGTAGAAGGACAAACATGACCCAAACCTTCCTAATTGTTAGAAATCCCACTGTTTAATATGTTTTGTTTGTTAGAGTATTTGACGAGCACCGTCTTGTCCTGCTAATTTCGGCGGTCCTTGAACTCACCGCAGTTGTGTGGATTGTGACGCAACGGTTTATTTGCACGCACAACTTTCTCCGACGCTGCCAAGGAAAGATGTGGTTTAAGCTACTTTGTCTCATTTTGTCCACCAAACATTTTTTACTGTGCGTGAATGCACAAAGGTTTTACAGAAATTTCTTGTTTCAATTTCTCATGACTTTTACATAACCCAATAAAAAAATAAAAAGCTGTTTTTTTATTTTTATTTTTTTATTTTATTTTTTTTTATTACATGGGGCTCAGCTACCCAAACCTCTAGCCGCCCCAGTGGCTCTAGTGGAGCTTTTTCAAAAATGTATGAAATTGGAAAAAGATGGGCAAAAAATAAATGTTTTGTTTCAATATGGTTTCTGTAGGAGGACAAACATGACCCACACCTTCCTAATTGTTAGAAATCCCACTGTTTAATATGTTTTGTTTGTTAGAGTATTTGACTTGCGCCGTCTTTTCCTGCTAATTTCGGCGGTCCTTGAACTCACCGTAGTTGTGTGGACTGTGACGCAACGGTTTGTTTGCATGTACAACTTTCTCCGACGCTGCCACAGAAAAACGTGTTTTAAGCCACTCCTTCTTTGTCCACCAAACGTTTTATACTGAGGTTGTGTCTTGAGCGCAGTTGGGCGTCCCAACAGGACAATGACCCCAAACACACGTCAAAAGTGGTAAAGGAATGGCTAAATCAGGCTAGAATTAAGGTTTTAGAATGGCTTTCCCAAAGTCCTGACTTAAATGTGTGGACAATGCTGAAGAAACAAGGCCATGTCAGAAAACCAACACGTTTAGCTGAACTGCACCAATTTTGTCAAGAGGAGTGGTCAAAAATTCAACCAGAATCTTGTGGATGGCTACTAAAAGTGCCTTATTGCAGTGAAACCTGCCAAGGGACATCCATCCATCCATCCATTTTCTACCGCTTATTCCCTTCGGGGTCGCGGGGGTAGCTGGATTCTATCTCAGCTACAATCGGGCGGAAGGCGGGGTATGTTTTTAGTTTTTAGCTCAATGCCTTCATGATGGTTTGTATGTTGTATGTATTTTATGTATTTGTACCTTGTTTTACTGTTGTACCTTGTTTTTACTGTTGTACCTTGTTTTTACTGTTGAACCTTGTTTTTAATGACTACTGCTGCAAACGAAATTGCCCCTCGGGGACAATAAAGATTTTCTAAGTCTAAGTCTAAGTGAGAATTAAATCATGTTCCTACCTGCAAGTCCTGTCCGGAGTCGTCCCTTTGCATCCCGGGGGAACGAACCACGCAGCAAGCTGCAACCCCCCCCCCAACCGTAACACAAGTATGTGCTCCAATCACTCTATCACAAAAAAATAAGAGTTGTAGAAATTATCGGAAACTCAAGACAGCCATGACATGATGTTCTTTGCAAGTGTATGCAAACTTTATCGAGCTATCTATTCCTTGGCCGTGGTAAAAACGCCTGTGCATTTTTTTTATTATTACATTAACCTGGGGGTCGGCAACCCAAGGCTCTAGTGGAGCTTTTTCAAAAATCTATGAAAATGGAAAAAGATGGGCAAAAACATTTACTTTCTCCAACGCTGCCACGGAAAGACGTGGTTTAAGCCACTACTTTGTCTCATTTTGTCCACCAAACGTTTTTTACTGTGCGTGAATGCACAAAGATATAAGATAATTGTTTTGTTTCAATTTCTCATGACTTTTACATAACCCAACAAAAAAATATTTTTTTTTCCTTGGCCGTGGTAAAAATGCCTGTGCATACTTTCAATGTAGATTATAGATTTGAATATTATGCAGCAAAGGCATGATGACGATGTACACGTAAAGAAAAACACACATTTACATACATACATACATATAGAAGGGCGTCAGGGGTATACCTGCCTCCACCCAAATTAAAACAAAGAGGGCCAAAAGATATTTTCCACTTCAGCAGATGTGAGTCATTTCATCTTGTGATTCAAATGAGTTTGGGGTTTTTGTGTGAACAGATGTCCGTACCCCGCCTCCTTTATCAACATTAGCTGATTGGGTTTTAGCATGCAGCTTGCTGTGCCTCTGCCTCACAGGTACTAACGCACTAATCTGCCTCTGCACAGCTGTGCGGCCTGGTGGAGGAGGGTGGAGTGCAGAAAGCGAGAGAGCAGGAGTAGATTGGGCGAAGGGCTGGGAGGGATGGAGAAAGCGATGAGGGGGGTGGGGGGGAGGGAGATGGAGAGTGGCCTGGAGACAGGATGCAGATGAGACGGAGACACAATTGGAGGAAAACAGATGCCAAAAGAGAGAAGAAAATATACAGTGGGGACCGAGAGGCAAACAAAGCAGAAAAGTGCAAAAAAAAAAAAAAGTACAAGGAAATTACATGTGAGATGTTGGCAAAAGTACTGGAAAAGCTGCCTATTACGCTCACTAACAGGATGTGATCGTTCTGGGAAGACCTTCTGAAATATTCAAGATGGTTTTACTTTTGCACAGAGGTAGAAGTCATTGCTGGAGGAGAGAAGAGCTTTGTTGCCACAAATGCTGCAAGGCAAAGGCCCACGCGTGGATGCCCAGCTGACCAAAGTTCTATGATAACCCGTTAATTTCGCTTATACCAAGAGGGAAGTGAGAGGCTATAGTTCAGGGGTGTCCAAGTTGCGGCCCGCTGATTGAGACCCCCCCCCCCCACACACAATGTGGTGGGGGGAAAAAAACGACAGTAAAAAATTTAAGAAAAAAGAAAAGAGCAAAAAATCGGAATGTAATGAGAAAAATATTTTTAAACTAATAATGAAAAAAAAAGTTACCTTGTCACCTCGCATATAACACAAACTCTTTGTATTTAAATATATATATAATTCATTTTTTTTGTAGCATTTTTTGAAAATAAAAAAATATCAAAATACCAAATTATATATATATATATATATATATATATATATATATATATATATATATATATATATATATATATATACATATTATATATATATATATATATATATATATATATATATAATATATAATATATATATATATATAATTTGTATATATATATATATATATATATATATATGTATATATATATATATATACATACAGTATATATATATTTGGAATATGATTTCAAATATATATATGTATATATATATATATATATATATAATTCTTTTTTTTTTTAGCATTTTTTTTTAAATAAAAAAATATCAAAATGTCCCCCACCCCAAATTATATATATATATATATATATATATATATATATATATATATATATATATATATATATATATATATATATATATATATATATATATATATATATATATATATATATATCAATCAAGCTATCTATTCCTTGGCCATGGTAAATATATATATTATATAAATATATATATATATATATATATATATATATATATATATATATATATATATATATATATATATATATATATATGTATAATTATTATATATATATACTGTATATATAAAGCTCTCAATTTACCGGTCGATCTACGTTCCCATCCTCACCTATGGTCATGAGCTTTGGGTTATGACCGAAAGGACAAGATCACGGGTACAGGCGGCCGAAATGAGTTTCCTCCGCCGGGTGGCGGGGCTCTCCCTTAGAGATAGGGTGAGAAGCTCTGTCATCCGGGGGGAGCTCAAAGTAAAGCCACTGCTCCTCCACATCGAGAGGAGCCAGATGAGGTGGTTCGGGCATCTGGTCAGGATGCCACCCGAACGCCTCCCTCGGGAGGTGTTTAGGGCACGTCCAACCGGTAGGAGGCCACGAGGAAGACCCAGGACACGTTGGGAAGACTATCTCTCCCGGCTGGCCTGGGAACGCCTCGGGATCCCCCGGGAGGAGCTGGACGAAGTGGCTGGGGAGAGGAAAGTCTGGGCTTCCCTGCTTAGGCTGCTGCCCCTGCGACCCGACCTCGGATAAGCGGAAGAAGATGGATGGATGTATTGTATATATATATATATATATATATATATATATATATATATATATATATATATATATATATATATATATATATATATATATATAATTGCTTCGATCAAGGGTGTCTAAAACGTTTCCACCAATATTGGGGGATATTTTGATATTATTTTATATTGTTCAAACCCCAGCCGAGTCACACCAAAGACTATAAAAATGGGACCCATTACCTCCCTGCTTGGAACTCAACATCGAGGGGTGTAATTGGGGGTTTAATCACCCAAAATTATTCCTGGGCGCGGCCACCGCTGCTGCCCACTGCTCCCCTCACCTCCCAGGGGGTGAGGGTGATAGGTCAAATGCAGAGGAAAATCTCACCACACCTAGTGACAATCATTGGTACTAAAAAGTAAAAAAAAAAATAAATAAATAAATAATTTACTTTTTTTTTCCTTTTTTTTCTTTCCCAATTTGTCTCTCAGGCAAATCATATTGTTGATGGACATCAGGGGTCCCCAAACTTTTTGACTCGGGGGCCGCATTGGGTTAAAAAAAATTGGCTGAGGGCCGAGCTGTTAAAAATAAATAAAATAAAATAAAATTATATGTATATATATATATATATATATATATATATATATATATATATATATATATATATATATATATATAAATATAATTTTTTTTCGGTAAAAATTGTCAAAAATTTTGGGGACCCCTGATGTCCATCAACAATATGATTTGCCTGGGTGACAAATTGGGAAAAAAATAAAAAGACAAAAAAAAAATTCGATATTTGAATTTTTTTTTTTTAATCGATTAAGGATGGTTACAAATTAGAGTCGTGATTAATCTAATAATCGTTTTTTTTTTTTTTTTGACACACAGCAGTTATCATCATCAGCTCATTTTAAAATGTTTCATAAAAATGAGATTTTATCATCATAAACACTCAATATTTATTAACAAACACAAAAATGCCAAATAATAGTACTGGTATGAATTCCCAGGGACAGGTAATCACACACCTTCGCCTTGCAGCTGTGTGTGCTTCTCCCGGCTGTCCCAGAATGCACTCTGCCTGTAGTCGTGCGTACGCGAACGGGTGAGGGCCACACCTTTGACCTTTGGCATGCTTGTTGAGCCCTGGCGTCACGCCGTAACAACAGGACTCTTTCTGCCCGCGCACCTGTTTGGCGGCCCTGACATCAGCAGCACTCAGTGCACAAAGACCACCTCTGCACCCGGGGGGGGGGAGCAGTGGGAGAGGAGAGGGAATCAGGGGCAGAGGATGCAGGAAAAGTGCATATCGTGGAAAAAAGTGGAAGTGACTCATATACAGAGATACACATATACGTTTTGGAGGATGATGTTAAGTAAAAACTCAGCGGGGTTCGGTTTCTGGGCGCCACGCCCCCTTTTCGTCAGTCTTCTCCAACCCGGGAGCGGGTGCACTCAGCTTGTGAGCTCATTAAAGAGTACCCATTATTTCGACATTTGCACGCATCACATGCAAAACTAATTTAGTTGTAAGAAATTAAAAGTTCATTTTAATTGAGCTCGGCGCCGCAGTATGCAAATGAGGAGTGCATAATGTACACCGATGCAGAGCCGCTGGGAATGGACTTAACCCTTTGGTGGCGGTGGGTGGAAACCCTCGGTCCAAGTTGAAAGCAATGCAGGCTGGGAGGTTTGAGAGGTGGGTGTGTCGATCAGAATGTCAAATGCGTATCGGTGTCGGATCGATACGAGAGTGATGGGATCCACACTTTTATTTTCCACAAGTATCTGCATGCATTGGAAGTTATTTATGTTGTTGTGTTGACGTTTTGTGTAACATTGTTGCATTTTTGTTATTTTGGCACTTTTTTCTTACATAATTGACTATAATAAAGCAAAATGTATACTAACTAGTACATTGTATCGATTATTTTTGTAATCGGGTAATCTATTGATCCGTTTGTCTGATTGATCGAGTAATTGAAAAAAAAAAAAACACTTTATAGTCTCAATGCATATTTTAGGGAAAATAGTTTTTGGCTAAAATGTGATTTTTTTTTTAATTTTTTTTTATGAATGCACATCACCAACATTGAAGTTATACTTTAAATATGTGTGGATTAATTAAGATTCAAAAACAAAACAAAAACATGTTCCACCACGCAGAGCAGAGCACTCACGCGCCACCGCTCTCATGTGCGCTCTATTGCAGCGGCCGGGCAGAAACTGTGTCCGCGTATTTAAAGTTCCGGCCACTTCATGCGGTCTGGATTGTATCAATTGTATTTGTTACAATCATTAAATTATTAGTCAAAGCAACAGAAAATGTACATATATATATATATATATATATATATATATATATATATATATATATATATATATATATATATATATATATATATATATATATATGTACATATATATATGTGAAAAATGTGTTGGAATTTCACAAGAAAAACTTATAATTTTGGCAGTATTATAATAAAAGTCGTAATTTTACTAAACGCAAGTCAAAATATTACGAGAAAAACTGCACATTTGTGCAATATTATGATAAATGTTGGAATTTCACTCAATAACAGTCGCAATTTTACAAGAAAAGCTTAACATTTTGGCGATTTTATGAAAAGAGTCGTAATTTGACTCGACAAAAGTCACAATTTTATAAGAGAACTTTGAAATTTTGTCAATGTTATACGAATAATCAAAATTTTACTTGGCAAAATTATGACAAAAGTCATAATTTTACTCAAAAAATGTCACCGTTTTACAAGAACAACAAAAAATTGCCAATATGGTGATAAAAACCTGTCACCATTTTGCATTAAAAAGTAAAAATTTTATTTAAAAAAAAAAAAAATCATTTTATGAGAAAATATTGTAATATTACAGAAACAGAAAGAATATGAGAAATTGTTCCCAGTTTTATAAGAAAAAAGTCGACACATTTATTATTATTATTATTATTTTTTTGTAATTTGGTTTTTAATTTTCAGTATTTACTTCAAGTTATTACAGTATGCCTCTATATACATACTTATTTTATTGTTTTGATTAATTTTGGCCAAAGGGGGCGCATTTCAATTTCTTACACACACTTGTTATTTCATATGTTGACCAGAGGGGGAGCACTTTTAAAACCGACACACAGTCAATTTGAAAAATCCCTTTTTTTTGGGACCACCCTCATTTTGATATATTTCACCACCAGGGGTGCAAATGAGACATTCTCTATTAGATGCAATGGTTTTCCGTATTGGGACCATGATTTATGTCCTAACTTGTTCACACCTCCTCATATGGAAGGTACTTTTCCTTCTTGATGTCTCAAGAAGGGTAGAAATACAAACACACACACACACACACACACACACACACACACACACACACACACACACACACACACACGCGCGCGCACACACACACGCACACACACACACGCACACACACACACACACACACACACAATAATAATAATATATACAAACTATGTAAATATAAAAAAGCTTGTTGTGAAAAGTTAGTTGGAATTTCACAAGAAAAACTTATAATTTTGGCAGTATTATAATAAAAGTCGTAATTTTACTCAACGCAAGTCAAAATGTTACAAGAAAGACTGCACATTTGTGCAATATTATGATAAAAGTTGGAATTTCACTCAATAACAGTCGCAATTTTACAAGAAAAGCTTAACATTTTGGCAATTTAATGAAAAGAGTCGTAAGTTTACTCGACAAAAGTCACATTTTTATAAGAGTACTTTGAAATTTTGGCAATGTTGTACGAATAATCAAAATTTTACTTGGCAAAATTATGAGAAAAGTCATAATTTTACTCAAAAAATGTCACCGTTTTACAAGAACAACAAAAAAATTGACAATACTGTGATAACAATCTGAATTTTGAATTACAAATGTCGCCATTTTGCATTAAAAAGAGATCATTTTATATTTTAAAAAAATAATAATTTTACGAGAAAATATTGTAATATTACAGAAACAGAAAGAATATGAGAAATTGTTTCCAGTTTTATAGGAAAAAAGTCGACACATTGTGAGAAAAAGACTGCTTTTAGTTCATTTATTATTATTATTATTTCTTGTTTGTAATTTGGTTTTGAATGTTCAGTATTTACTTCAAGTTATTACAGTATGCCTCTATATACATACTTATTTAATTTTTTTGATTAATTTTGGCCAAAGGTGGCGCATTTCAATTTCTTACACACACTTGTTATTTCATATGTTGACCAGAGGGGGGAGCACTTTTAAACCCGACACACAGTCAATTTGAAAAATCCCTCATTTTGATAGATTTCACCACCAGGGGTGCAAATGAGACATTCTCTATTAGATGCAATGGTTTTCCGTATTGGGACCATGACTTATGTCCTAACTTGTTCACACCTCCTCATATGGAAGATACTTTTCCTTGTTGATGTCTCAACAACAAATACATAATTATTTGTATTTGTTACCTTCTTGAGACCTCCGAAAAATGCCTATACCTCTTTAGGACCACCTTTTCCAGATATATAAAAGATGTGTATTTACAACAATAATAATATATACATACTATGTGAATATAAAAAAGCTTGTTGTGAAAAATGAGTTAGAATTTCACAAGAAAAACTTAGATTTTTTGCAGTATTGTAATAAAAGTCCACACAGAAAGATCTCGAGCCCGGGATTTAACTCCGGATCGTCGTATTGTGAGGCACATGCACTAACCCCAGCACCACCGTGCTGCCTAAAGTGAATACAATTTTGCAAATGTTATCGAATGCAATTAAAATTTGACTTGCACGTTTTAATGGTCTTACTGTATGGTGGCAACAGTTTAATTGTGGGAATTGATTAACTTTATTTCGCTTATTGACATGAGAGGATCCAGTCTGGGCTTCAATGAAGCATTCACCTTCTGCTGGGGCTCCTCATGCAAAGTTTAATTGAAATACTTTCTTTTTTTTCGTACTCATTAAAGTAGCTTTGGTACAAGACTGGGAAAGAAAAAAAAAGTCATTTAAAAGTTGATCGTCCATAACTTTTCCGGCCGTCAGCGTTTTCCATTACAATCGATTTGCTGTCCGGACATTATGGTTGTACGGTACAATTTGATGCTGACTCGGCAGATTTGCGTGATCCAGGCCGCTGCGTTCACCCCGCCATGATGACAGGTGTGTCTGGCACTCGCACGGCCCCGACCGCTTGGCACGGGGGAACGGGGCCATAGAGCGGGAATGGGAGGCGGGCACACTGTTAGCTGGCGTGCGCGGGCCCTTAATGAGCAAAGTGTTGATTTGGCGCAGTTCCTAATAGGATCAAAGCTGTCATTTGGCTCCGGCGATGGCTGACAGGAGGCCAGGCCTGGCACGGCACCAAGAAGGAAGGGAAACGACATCACACTCTCAGGCTATGTAAGTACACATAACGCCAGCCTCTTTTTCTTGCAGCCTGATTTGCTCTGTCACTGCATTGGCTTTGAAGACACGTGTACATTTTAGGGGCCGCCATTCTTTTTTGTAACGATTACGAATCCATTCAAAAGAGTTGATTTCTTTAAAAAAAAACAGTTTTTCTTTTCTAACCTGTAACATGTTTTGATTGTATTTATTTTTTGTAATTGATATATTATTGCAAGAATGATGAATCGATTCTGAATCAAATCGACACCCCGAAACTGTAATCTAATTGAATACTTGTGTGTTGTTTACAAAAGTGTGTACACGCCTGGTATATAATTAAGCCACAGAAGAAAAAAAACGGGCACTTTGGACTTCAGATCGAGGAGTAGAGGGTGCCGGAAAAAATATATTTCCATCCGAATCGCACTTTCATTCTCATTCATTACGATATGTAATTGATTCCTAAGAATTTACATTTAAAAAAAAAATGTACATCTTATGTCAGCAGCCAAGAGGAGATTTTATATGTTTTGAGAAAGTTTTGATATAATTCATATACCTAATAATTAGGTGTATCAAAAAATATATATATTTTCCGATTAATCACGATTCTCATTTGTAATAATTCTTAATCAATTAAAACAAATGTTATGTATTTTTTAAATTTTTATATTTTTAAACTGTCCTGGGTTAAAACATTTTTGCCGGGGGGCGGGCTATACTGTATATATATATATATATATATATATATATATATATATATATATATATATATATATATATATATATATATTGGCCTGGGTGCCGGGTATATATATATATATATATATATATATATATATATATATACATATAAATATAATATATATATATAAATATAAATATAAATATATATATAAATATATATATATATATATATATATATATATATATATATATATATATATATATATATATATATATATATATATATATATATATATATATATGTATATATATAGCCCGCCCCCCGGCAAAAATGTTTTAACCAAGGACAGTTTAAAAATATAAAAATTAAAAAAATACATAACATTTGTTTTAATTGATTAAGAATTATTACAAATGAGAATCGTGATTAATCGGAAAATATATATACGAACTACGAACTATGGGAGACCGGGCTTTCTGCTCCGCCGCTCCCAATCTGTGGAATGCTCTCCCTGACCACCTGAGGGTACCGCAGACTGTGGATGCTTTTAAAAAAGGCTTAAAAACTCTTCTTTTCAAAAAAGCCTACTAGTTCTAGCTATTAGGCTGTTTTATTATTTTTTTAAATATTTTTATTTTTTATTTTTTTATTATCTTTTTATTTTATTTTTATTTATTTTTCTCAATACACTCTAGCACTTTGAGGTTGTTTGCTCAAAGTAAAGTGCTTTTTACAAATAAAATCTATTATTATTATTATTATTATGAGTGGAAGTCTACTGGAGTAGCCTTCAGTCATACAGTAACAAGCAATTTCACCTCTATTAAACTTAAATACCATAGATCAAATATATTTACCCCAGTAATATCATCAAAACGTACCTGACTGGATGAAGTCCTTGGGCTCAAATACTAGTGTGGCCTCAGTCGCCCTGCTGTAGTGTGTAGCATGCTGGGAATTATCCGTGCATGTGATGGAAGAATGCACTACACGTGATGGAGGAATGCACAGTGTAGGGTTGAAATTCAGCTGAATCAGGTTTTTTTAGCTAAAAATCATGCTGCAAGATCTAGCATGTTGCATTCAATGTTTATTCCCATTAATTCCTGTTAATTCCCATGGAAAGTTTCCAACTTTGAATATTCCCGGAATTTTGCAACCCTACTCACATCCCTTAAAACGCGTACAAACATGCACATCATCTCCTAATGGCGCGAGACCTCGTTATGGAGCCGGGTAAGACGGAACGAGATAGCGTCCCGAACTCACGCGACACGTCGGTGTTTACGTGTGCAGTCGGCGTGCCGGGAGAAAAAAAAAAGCCTCAAGGCCGCCATTACTGGTGGAGTGAAATCCCAGACAGTGAGGGCGATGTTTATTGAAAGTAGATGATATTGTAATGCTCCGAGGAGCCTCTCAGCTGACTTCAGCTTATTGAGAAGAATGATTTATTGTGCGGGAGTAAGTGGGGTTTATTTTGGCTTGGGAGGGCTGCGTGCCCCCGGGGGCTGCTGATGGATCACTCACACACACACACGCGTTGTCTTTTGCATACACACACACACACACACACACACACAATGCACATCGTCAGGGCAAATGTTGATATACTAGAATCAGGGCTGGCAAAGTTTTCTTTATCTGCACAATTTTTTATTTTTTTTAAAGCGCGATTAACGTGGGTCCTTTGTGACCCTCGAACCTGGTTTTTACTTGTGTAAGCTCCTCCCCGACCCCCGCAAACCCTGACGTGCGCCTCCCAGAAATCCTAGACGCAGACCGCAGAGCTGTGATTGGTCAGATTTTGCCAAGGAAAGTCCCAGAGCACAAGAGAGCAGATTTGTCCTTGAAATGCACACATTTATTGTTTGCATAAAAACCGATATATATTCGGTGACCACAGATGAGGCGCTAGCTGTCCAAAGTCGGGACCCAGGGTGGACCACTCATCTGTGTATCAGTTGGGGACGTCTCTGCGCTGCTGATCTGTCTCTGCTCAAGTCCTACTATGGACTGGACTCTCACTATTATGTTAGATCCACTATGGACTGGACTCTCACACTATTATGTTAGATCCACTATGGACTGCGCTCTCACTATTATGTTAGATCCACTATGGACTGGACTCTCACACTATTATGTTAGATCCACTATGGACTGGACTCTTACACTATTATGTTAGATCCACTATGGACTGGACTCTCACAATATTATGCTAGATCCACTATGGACTGGACTATCACTATTATGTTAGATCCACTATGGACTGGACTCTCACACTATTATGTTATATCCACTATGGACTGGACTCTCACTCTTATGTTAGATCCACTATGGACTGGACTCTCACATTATTATGTTAGATCCACTATGGACTGGACTCCCACTCTTATGTTAGATCCACTATGGACTGGACTCTCACTATTATGTTAGATCCACTATGGACTGGACTCTCACACTATTATGTTAGATCCACTATGGACTGCGCTCTCACTATTATGTTAGATCCACTATGGACTGGACTCTCACACTATTATGTTAGATCCACTATGGACTGGACTCTTACACTATTATGTTAGATCCACTATGGACTGGACTCTCACAATATTATGCTAGATCCACTATGGACTGGACTATCACTATTATGTTAGATCCACTATGGACTGGACTCTCACACTATTATGTTATATCCACTATGGACTGGACTCTCACTCTTATGTTAGATCCACTATGGACTGGACTCTCACATTATTATGTTAGATCCACTATGGACTGGACTCCCACTCTTATGTTAGATCCACTATGGACTGGACTCTCACTATTATGTTAGATCCACTATGGACTGGACTCTCACTATAATGTTAGATCCACTATGGACTGGACTCTCACACTATTATGTTAGATCCACTATGGACTGGACTCTCACTATTATGTTGGATCCACTATGGACTGGACTCTCACTATTATGTTAGATCCACTATGGACTGGACTCTCACACTATTATGTTAGATCCACTATGGACTGGACTCTCAAACTATTATGTTAGATCCACTATAGACTGGACTCTCACAATATTATGTTAGATCCACTATGGACTGGACTCTCACACTATTATGTTAGATTCACTATGGACTGGACTCTCACAATATTATGTTAGATCCACTATGGACTGGACTCTCACAATATTAACTAGATCCACTATGGACTGGACTTTCACTATTATGTTAGATCCACTATGGACTGGACTCTCACTATTGATCCACTATGGACTGGACTCTCACTATTATGTTAGATCCACTATGAACTGAACTCTCACACTATTATGTTAGATCCACTATGGACTGGACTCTCACAATATTATGTTAGATCCACTATGGACTGGACTCTCACAATATTAACTAGATCCACACAACGTTCATTGCACCGGTCGCCCAGGGGAGTGGGTCCCCACATCTGCGGTCCCCTCCATGGTTTCTCATTGTCATCCCATTGGGTTGAGTTTTTTCCTTGCCCTTTTGTGGGATCTGATGTCGTTGTGGCTTGTGCAGCCCTTTGAGACACTTGTGATTTAGGGCTATATAAGTAAACATTGATTGATTGATTGATTGATATTGTGTACCCGAGTCATACCAAACACTATAAAAATGGGACCCATTACCTCCCTGCTTGGCACTCAGCATCAAGGGTTGTAATTGGGGGTTAAATCACCAAAAATTATTCCCGGGCGCGGCCACCGCTGCTGCTCACTGCTCCCCTCACCTCCCTGGGGGTGGAACAAGGGGATGGGTCAAATGCAGTGGACACATTACACCACACCTAGTGTGTGTGTGACTATCAGTGGTACTTTAACTTAACTTACTACTAAAAGACAAATTGTCTCGTATGTTCACTATTTTATTTAAGGACTTAACTGCAATAAGAAACATATGTTTAATGTACCGCAAGATGTTTTTGTTAAAATAAAGCCAATAATGCCATTTTTTGTGGTCCCCTTTATTTAGAAAAGTATCGAAAAGGATCGAAATACATTTTGGCATTGGTACCGGTACCAAAATATTGGTATTGATATTTGTATCACTAGTGCGGAGGTCGGCAACCCGCGGCTCTTTTAGTGCCGCCCTATTGGCTTTCTGGAGCTTTTTCAAAAATGTATGAAAAATGGAAAAAGATGAGGAGAAAAAATAAATATATTTTTTATTTTAATATGGTGTCTGTAGGAGGACAAACATGACACAAACCTCCCTAATTGTTATAAAGCACACTGTTTATGTTAAACATGCTTCACTGATTCGAGTATTTGGCGAGCGACGTTTTGTCCTACTAATTTTGGCGGTCCTTGAACTCACCGTGGTTTGTTTACATGTATGACTTTCCCCGACTTTCTAGGACGTGTTTTTATGCCACTTTTTTTTCCGTCTCATTTTGTCCACCAAACTTTTAATGTTGTGCGTGAATGCCCAAAGGTGAGTTTTGTTGATGTTATTGACTTGTGTGGAGGGCTAATCGGGCATATTTGGTCACTGCATCACTGCAAGCTAATTGATGCTAACATGCTATTTAGGCTAGCTATATGTACATATTGCATCATTATGCCTCATTTGTAGCTATATTTGAGCTCATTTAGTTTCCTTTAAGTCCTCTTAATTCAATTTATATCTCATGACACACTATCTAGACCAGAGGTGCTCACACTTTTTCTGCAGGCGAGCTACTTTTCAATTGATCAAGTCGTGGGGATCTACCTCATTCATATATATAATTTATATTTACTTATTTATGAAATATATGTATTTGTTAACAAGTTAAAGGTGTTTAATGATAATGCAAGCATGTTTAACACATATAGTTAATATTGTTAAAAACATTAAAGGTGTTTAATGATAATACAAGTATGTTTAATACATATAGTTAATATTGTTAACAAGTTAAAGGTGGTTAAAAATAATACAAGCATGTTTAACACATATAGTTAATATTGTTAACAACTGAAAGGTGGTTAAAGATAAAACAAGCATGTTTAACACATATAGTTAATATTGTTAACAACTTAAAGGTGGTTAAAGATAATACAAGCATGTTTAACACATATAGATTCCTTTCTTTCATGAAGACAAGAATATAAGTTGGTGTATTACCTGATTCTGATGACTTGCATTGATAGGAATCAGACAGTGGTGCTGATAATGTCCGCATTTTCGAATGGAGGAGAAAAAAAGTCCTCCTTTCTGTCCAATACCACATGAAAGTGGTTGGTTTTTGGCATCTTATTTGTCCAGCTTCCGTACTCCTTTGTATACACTTTACAAGAAATACATTGTCGGCAAACTCCGTAGCTTGCTAGCTTGTGCACGGCAGCTTTCTGAGACTCTTATTTTGTTAGCGCAACTGTGCAACTGTGCAGTCGGTCTTTGGAGTTTTGACGACAGGTACGGCGCCAGAGTCTGTTGAAATAAAGTGTTTCTCGCCTTCCAGTCGGTAATTTTAATGAGCTGGCAGCAGCCAGCGTCATCTCAGAAGACCCTCGGGTGCCGTGAATGTCAATCAAGTGACGAAAGTGACGTCATAGTGAAGATTTATGATCGCTCATTTTTAGGACAATTTTTTTAATGCCTGGCTGGTGATCGACTGACACACCCTCCGAGATCGACCGGTAGCTCGCGATCGACGTAATGAGCACCCCTGATCTAGACTGTATGTAATATGGCTTTTAATTTTTTGCGGCTCCAGACAGATTTGTTTTTGTATTTTTGGTCCAATATGCCACTGCGATGAGGTGGCGACTTGTCCAGGGTGTACCCCGCCTTCCGCCCGATTGTAGCTGAGATAGGCTCCAGCGCCCCCCGCGACCCCAAAAGGGAATAAGCGGTAGAAAATGGATGGATGGATGGATGGGTCCAATATGGATCTTTCAACATTTTGGGTTGCCGACCCCTGCGCTAGTGTGTATTAAAGAACATTTTAAATAAAACTATCCCCTTTCTCTCTCTCTCAGCTGTGGTGTTCCGGCACTCCATGCGGTCCGGATTCGATCACGTTTTATTAGTTATTAATCGATGAGTCGAAGCATCGGAATATAAATCGCAGCTTTTTTTCTAACGATCGATGAATCCTTGCATGCCTTGGGACGGCCTACGATTCTTTAAACAGACAAAAGGCGAGAACAAAAGCAGCGAAAAGGAGTGAAAGAGTGGGGGGGAAAAAAATAATAACAAAAAAATGCTCATCTTTAGTTATGACTTGCCTCACCCTCCTCATCCCGCATGCTACCCACACCCTTTTCGCCTCTCCGCCTTCCCGCCCCCCCGCCCCCCGCCGTCTCCTCTATCCCTTTGTCTCAAAATTAGTGAAGCAGAGTGCTCGGGCGGCTAATTATGTATTCAAATGAAAGAGGCTTGTTAATGTTGCACTGGGGAGAGGCTAGATGATTGGGAGAGGGTGATGGAATTGAAATGAGTGCCGGGGTGTCGCTCGGGCGGCGGCGGCGGCGGCGGTAGAAGAGGCGGCGGTGCATCTGGAACCAGCCGAGCGCATCCTGGCAGATGTCACCTCCCGGGGGGTGATTGGAAGACAGGGTGGGTAAAAAAAAAAGAGTGTGTGTGTGTGTGGGTGGGGTGGGTGAGGTAAAGCGGGGGTGAGGACGAGGGAGTGCGGTCAGACAGGGGATGCACACGTTGCAATGACAGGATGGGCGGGGAGCGTCGGGAAGGGAAGGCGGGGGTGATGCGGAGGAGGAGGGGGGACAGGGGGGGTGCTTGGCTTTGTTTCAACAGAGGACACAAAAAAAAGGAGAGAACTGGATAGTTAATGTAGCTCAGCAGAGACGCAGGCAAAATTGAGCTAATGAGCATGTTGTCTTTTTTTGTCCCTTTTATTTACCGTATTTTTTGGAGTATAAGTCGCACCGGCCGAAAATGCATAATAAAGAAGGAAAAAAACATATATAAGTCGCACTGGAGTATAAGTCGCATTTTTTGGGGAAATTTATTTGATAAAAGCCAACACCAAGAATAGACATTTGAAAGGCAATTTAAAATGAATAAAGAATAGTGAACAACAGGCTGCATAAGTGTACGTTATATGCATACTTGCCAACCCTCCCGAATTTTCCGGGGAACTCCCGAAATTCAGCGCCTCTCCCGAAAACCTCCCGGGACAAATATTCTCCCGAAAAACTCCCGATTTTCAGCCGGAGCTGGAGGCCAAGCCCCCTCCAGCTCCATGAGGACCTGAGTGAGGACAGCCTTTTTTCACGACGGAGAACAGGGTGACAAGAACTAAATCATCCAGACTAGAGACAAATTGTATTATTATGTTTATCTTACCTAAAAATAAATATATTTATTACTGCATAACTCAGCTTTTCTGTTAAATAAATTCAACCCAATAGTTGGGTTATGAATCAACCAACACTGAGTTAGCATAACTAAATCTTTGGGTTACATAATTCGACCCAGTAGTTTGGTTGGGAATAACTCAACATTAAATTATGATGACTCAAGTTTTTGGTTAAGTAATTAAACGCAAAAGTTGGGTTGAAAAAATTAACCCAAAATGTTAGGATAGGACTTTATTGCCAAAGGCCCGTAAACGATAAGAAAAAGGTAAAATGCTGGAGAATAAGATGAGTACAAAAAGTACAATCTAGACTGGGCTCCTAAGGGGGCCTAGTCTGGAGTGGGAAAAAACCACATAAACACGTTACATTTAATCACGACAACTCGTGACCGCCCTCACCAGAGGCAAGACAGAAAAGTTGAGTTAAAATAACTCAAATAAGGGGTTCGTCCTTTTCTAAACCAGCAGTTGGGTTAAAACTGGGTTATTTTTTAACCCAACATTTTTGAGTGTGTACAAAATATTTATACTGTAAGTATTTTACTTACGACACACCAGCTGTTTTATAGTAACTTGCATTGTAGTCGCGGTTTTGGAGGCGTTGACGTCTCCATGTAAACTGGCTAAGGCTAATTGGTAGCATGTATATGGCATATCCAATCTAAATTAGCATTGAGCTAGCTTAAAAAGGTGAACCTTTATTCGGAGCGTTGTTGACATTAAAAAAAAAAAAGCAATATTACCGACAGTCAATCTGTTACGAATATGAATCTGTGACCGATAGTGACGTTAAATGCAACCCAGGTGTCCAAATATGGTACTGTCTAATATTACATGAATCAATACCCGGTAGTGTTAACGGAATTTGGTCGGTACCTCCTCATCCCTGCACTAAAAACATGTCCCAACTGTGCAGAACTGGGGTTTTATTTGGTTTGGTTTTCTGTCATTGTTTTTACAATCTATTTGCACTGCAGGGTCTCGGTCTATTCCGTTTGTCTATTTATTCTCTTGCATTAATGATCTATTCCTATATAAACCCATGCTATTAATAACCCACTCTATTGATAGCTCACTCTATTTTTACTCATTGGGCTAAATCTGGGACCACAGTTATGTGTCTCATGTGAGCTGGTTTGACAGTAAAGTTCCTTGAATTCTTGAATATGACACGTTTAAACAGTTAGCATGGGGTCACTGTTGTGTTGCTGCAAAATATAACTAATACTAAGCATCATGCAGTACTATTGCTAAGTGCTACTAAATAAGATATACAAACTACGAACATGATTATGTCACGTCGGGGGGCGTCGCAGTTTACTGCAAGGTTCGTTCCCCCGGGATGCAAACGGACCACTCCGGACAGGACGTGCAGGTAGGAGCATGATTTATTCTCAAAACTCGAAGAGGTACAAAAAAGAGAAAATAAGTCGACGGAACAACGTGCCGATCGCACTGGAAGCTAAGGCTACTACTTAGCATAGACTAAAGACAAGCCAAACTCACGTAACAGGAGCATGAAGCAAACAATGAAGCCAGGACGACTGACCGGCAAAGGCAGGTTTAAATAGTCCCTCCGATTAGGGCTCTGGAAACAGGTGAGCGTCTCGAGCACCAACCAGAGACAGGTGGAAACAATAAGCACCCATGGTAACTAAAAACCAACAAGGGTGCACAAAAACAGGAACTAAGGCAGTCCAAAACTAACAGAATATAACAACACGTGATCATGACAGATAAAACATCACTTACTCTACAATGTCTGCTCTCACTGGGATGCCGACTGATGGGATGTTTATATCTTCCCCTTTAGATGAAGAATGCATTCTAATCGTAGCAAATGGTTCCAAAAAAAAAAGTGCCGAAAACAAGCGTCTTTTCGTCTCTTCCTCGCCATCTCCGGGTCTAAGTTGGACGTCGGAGTTGACCGACTTCTCGGTTTGGGTCCACAACCTTCTACTATCCAGGTGAGAGGCATGGTTTATAATCTAGAATTAACTTTTGCCAGCTCAGAGGCGATGCAGCATCTTATCGGCTCAATATGTCAATATAGCAGCTTGAGCTTCAGTAATGCGGACGCTGTATCGATCCGTTGTGGTGAAGAAGGAGCTGAGCCGGAAGGCAAAGCTCTCAATTTACCGGTCGATCTACGTTCCCATCCTCACCTATGATCACGAGCTTTGGGTTATGACCGAAAGGACAAGATCACGGGTACAAGCGGCCGAAATGAGTTTCCTCCACCGGGTGGAGCTCATAGTAAAGCCGCTGTTCCTCCACATCGAGAGGAGCCAGATGAGGTGGTTCGGGCATCTGGTCAGGATGCCACCCGAACGCTTCCCTAGGGAGGTGTTTAGGGCACGTCCGGCCAGTAGGAGGCCACGGGGAAGACCCAGGACACGTTGGGAAGACTATGTCTCCTGCCTGGCCTGGGAACGCCTCAGGATCCCCCGGGAAGAGCTGGACAAAGTGGCTGGGGAGAGGGAAGTCTGGGCTTCCCTGCTTAGGCTGCTGCCCCCGCGACCCGACCTCGGATAAGCGGAAGAAGACGGATGGATGGATGGATGGAGCTAGTAAGCTCTCTGTGATCACAAAATTGTTGGTCTGCGTTAGCGCTCATAATATCAATATTACTAATACTTGGTTAACATTCAGGTCGCGACATGTAAATGAAGTGTTGTTGGCGCTTTTTGGGTGTTTTTTTACAGTACTTTATGGGCGGAACAGTGTACTCCGATTAACTGCATCTTGTACTGGCTGTGTTTTACGACTTTTCTCAGCAGGCACAAGACATTGAAACAACGCTGAGAACTTGTTGAATTAGGCCCCGACATTGAGCAACTCAAACATAACGTTGAAACGACATGCTTTTTAAGGACGTTTAATCAATGTTGGGTTCTGATGTTAATTTGACCATTGAAATGTGGTCATTTTCCAACCAATATTCTACAACAGAAATACAAAGTTGAAACAACATGATTGTTGATGACGTTTAATCAATGTCAAGTCGTGACGCTGATTTGACCATTGAATTTTGGTCATTTCCCAACCTAAATTCCACCACACAAATACAACGTTGAAACAACATGCTTTTTGAGTATGTTTATTCAATGTCAGGTTCTGAGGTTGATTTGACCATTGAAATTTGGTCATTTCCCAAACAATATTCTACTACACCAACCTAAATTCTACTACACAAATACAACGTTGAAAAAACATGTTTTTTGACGACGTTTATTCAATGTCAGGTTCTGACATTTTTTTTGACCATTGAAATTTGGTCATCTCCCAACCTAAATTCTACAACATTGAAACAACATACTTTTTGACGATGTTTATTCAATGTCAGGTTGTGACGTAGATTTGACCATTGAAATTTGGTCATTTCCCAACCAATACTCCACAACACAAATACAATGTTGAAACAACAAGCTTTTTGACAACGTTTATTCAATGTCAAGTTCTGAGGTTGATTTGACTATAGAAATTTGGTCATTTCCCAAACAATATTCTACTACACCAAGCTAAATTCTACTACACAAATACAACGTTGAAAAAACATGTTTTTTGACGATGTTTATTCAATGTCAGGTTGTGATAATTTTTTTGACCATTGAAATGTGGTCATTTCCCAACCTAAATCTTACAACACAAATACAACTTTGAAAAAATTTGTTTTTTGACGACGTTTATTCAATGTCAGGTTCTGACATTTTTGTTTACCATTGAAATTTGGTCATCTCCCATCCTAAATTCTACAACGTTGAAACAACATACTTTTTGACGATGTTTATTCAATGTCAGGTTGTGACGTAGATTTGACTATTGAAATTTGGTCATTTCCCAACCAATATTCCACAACACAAATACAAAGTTGAAACATGCTTTTTGACGACATTTATTCAATGACAGGTTCTGATGTTGATTTGACCATTGAAATTTGGTCATTTCCCAAACAATATTCTACTACACCAACCTAAATTCTACCACACAAATACAACGTTGAAAAAACATGTTTTTGACGATGTTTAGTCAATGTCAGGTTGTGATAATTTTTTTGACCATTGAAATTTGGTCATTTCCCAACCTAAATCTTACAACACAAATACAACTTTGAAAAAAAGTGTTTTTGACGACGTTTATTCAATGTCAGGTTCTTACATTTTTTTTTAACCATCGAAATTTGGTCATCTCCCAACCTAAATTCTACAATGTTGAAACAACATGCTTTTTGACAACGTTTATTCAATGTCAGGTTGTGACGTTGATTTGACTATTGAAATTTGGTCATTTCCCAACCAATATTCTACTACACCAACCTAAATTCTACAACACAAATACAACGTTGAAAAAACATGTTTTTTGATGACGTTTATTCAATGTCAGGTTCTGACATTTTTTTTTAACCATTGAAATTTGGTCATCTCCCAACCTAAATTCTACAATGTTGAAACAACATGCTTTTTGACAACGTTTATTCAATGTCAGGTTGTGACGTTGATTTGACTATTGAAATTTGGTCATTTCCCAACCAATATTCTACTACACCAACCTAAATTCTACAACACAAATACAACGTTGAAAAAACATGTTTTTTGATGACGTTTATTCAATGTCAGGTTCTGACATTTTTTTTTAACCATTGAAATTTGGTCATCTCCCAACCTAAATTCTACAATGTTGAAACAACATACTTTTTGACGATGTTTATTCAATGTCAGGTTGTGACGTAGATTTGACTATTGAAATTTGGTCATTTCCCAACCAATATTCCACAACACAAATACAAAGTTGAAACATTTATTCAATGTCAGGTTCTGAGGTTGATTTGACCATTGAAATTTTGTCATTTCCCAACCAATATTCTACTACACCAACCTAAATCTTACAACACAAATACAACTTTGAAAAAATGTATTTTTTGACGACGTTTATTCAATGTCAGGTTCTGACATTTTTTTTTAACCATTGAAATTTGGTCATCTCCCAACCTAAATTCTACAATGTTGAAACAACATGCTTTTTGACAACGTTTATTCAATGTCAGGTTCTGATGTTGATTTGACCATTGAAATTTGGTCATTTCCCAAACAATATTCTACTACACCAACTTAAATTCTACTACACAAATACAACGTTGAAAAAACATGTTTTTTGACGACATTTATTCAATATCAGGTTCTGACATTTTTTTTGACCATTGAAATTTGGTCATCTCCCAACCTAAATTCTACAACGTTGAAAGAACATACTTTTTGACGATGTTTATTCAATGTCAGGTTGTGACGTAGATTTGACCATTGAAATTTGGTCATTTCCCAACCAATATTCCACAACACAAATACAAAGTTGAAACATGCTTTTTGACGACATTTATTCAATGTCAGGTTCTGAGGTTGATTTGACCATTGAAATTTGGTCATTTCCCAAACAATATTCTACTACACCAACCTAAATTCTACTACACAAATACAACGTTGAAAAAACATGTTTTTTGACGATGTTTATTCAATGTCAGGTTGTGATAATTTTTTTGACCATTGAAATTTGGTCATTTCCCAACCTAAATCTTAAAACACAAATACAACTTTGAAAAAATTTGTTTTTTGACGACGTTTATTCAATGTCAGGTTCTGACATTTTTTTTGGTCATCTCCCAACCTAAATTCTACAATGTTGAAACAACATGCTTTTTGACGATGTTTATTCAATGTCAGGTTGTGGCGTTGATTTGACTATTGAAATTTGGTCATTTCCCAACCAATATTCTACTACACCAACCTAAATTCTACTACACAAATACAACGTTGAAAAAACATGTTTTTTGACGATGTTTAGTCAATGTCAGGTTGTGATAATTTTTTTGACCATTGAAATTTGGTCATTTCCCAAGCTAAATCTTACAACACAAATACAACTTGGAAAAAAAGTGTTTTTTGATGACGTTTATTCAATGTCAGGTTCTGACTTTTTTTTTTAACCATTGAAATTTGGTCTTCTCCCAACCTAAATTCTACAATGTTGAAACAACATGCTTTTTGACGACGTTTATTCAATGTCAGGTTCTGACGTTGATTTGACCCTTGAAATTTGGTCATTTCCCAACCAACAACGTGGATCCGACGTTGGACGTCAACGTTGTCTCGGTTTACAAGTTTACAACTATTTTGCAACAATGCTTTAAAGGACGTGTACGTGTAATCAACGTGGTATCAATGTCTTGTGCCTCATGCATTAAGAAATATTTTTAAAAAGTGTTCTTTTCTCACGTTAATGATAGGCAAAGTTACAGAAAAAGTGCATTTCCCCTTCAAGTCATTATGAATATTAACAATAGTTTATTTTGACACTATTTAGTTCCCTAGGAGACGGTCCGAAACAAGTTGCTCTTTGTGTTTGTTATGCTGTCATTTTTGTAATTTGTGTTCTTTTTATTGGGATTGATGATTGCTATAATGCAGCCTATTATAAAGCTCTCCAGGGTGCGTGGGCAGCAATTCCACTAAATTTTGGAAGTTTAGTAGAGGACCACAAAATATGGGCAAGTCTTGAGACCTCTGCTTTTTATAGTCTGCTGCAATTTAGTCTGTAAAAGTGTCAAATGGAAATCATTAGGACAGTGTTTTTCAACCTTTTTGGAGCCAAGGCACATTTTTGTTCATTGAAAAAAAATGCAGAGGTCCACCACCAGCAGAAAACATTAAAAATGTAAACTCGGTAGTTGATATTGACAGTATAAAGTCATTGTTGCAATTGTTGGATATGAATTCAAACCATAACCAAGCATGCATCACTATAGCTCTTGTCTCTAAGTACTGTCACGACCTGTCACATCACGCCGTGACTTATTTGGAGTTTTTTGGTGTTTTCTTGTCTTGCACTCCTATTTTGGTTTCTTTTCCTGTTGAGTTGGTATTTTCTTGTAGCAGTTTCATGTCTTCCTTTGAGCGCTATTCCCCCGCACCTGCTTTGTTTTAGCAATCAAGATTATTTCAGTTGTGTGGAAATTATTGATTGTCATGTCATGTTCGGATGTACTTTGTGGACGCCGTCTGCTCATACTTGCAACCCTCCCGATTTTCCCAGGATATTCCCGAATTTCAGTGCCCCTCCCGAAAATCTCTCTTTCTCCCAATTTCCACCCGGACAACAAAATTGGGGGCGTGCCTTAAAGGCACTGCCTTTAGCGTCCTCTACAACCTGTCGTCACGTCCGCTTTTCCTCCATACAAACAGCGTGCTGGCCCAGTCACATAATATATACGGCTTTTACACACACACAAGTGAATGCAACGCATACTTGATCACACTGAGGGTGGCCGTATAAACAACTTTAACACTGTTACAAATATGCGCCACACTGTGAACCCACACCAAACAAGAATGACAAACACATTTTGGGAGAACATCCGCGCCGTAACACAACATAAACACAACGGAACAAATACCCAGAACCCCTTGCAGCACTAACTCTTCCGGGATGCTACAATATAAACCCCTGCTACCACCAAACCCCGCCGCCCCCTCTCCCATCTCCCGAATTCGGAGGTCGCAAGGTTGGCAAGTATGCGTCTGCTCCACACGCTGTAAGTCTTTGCTGTCGTCCAGCATTTTATTTTTGTTTACTTTGTAGCCAGTTCAGTTTTAGTTTAGTTTTCTATAGCCATCCCTAAGCTTCAAGGCACTCGTCTTTGGTTTAAGCATTAGCTACGACGTTTTCAAAGCAATTAGCTACCCGCTGCCACCTACTGACATGGAACAGTATTACACGGTTACTCTGCCGAGCTCTAGACAGCACCGACACTCAACAACGGCACTTTATGTGCAGATTTGGAATACTGGTTTGCATAAAATATTTTTAACCCAAATAGGTGAAATTACATAATCTCCCACGGCACGCCAGACTGTATCTCACTGCACACCTGTGTGCCACGGCACAGTGGTTGAAAAACATTAGGACATCAGCCTTTTGATTATAAAAACTCCATGGCAGGATTGTCTTCACAACATGAAATTGAAAGTGCTGTAAAACGTCTAAAAAATATGGTACAACTTTCAGTTAGGAACGCATCCTTATTGCAAAGTTTTCCGATTGCAGTCAACCGACTGAACAAAAAACTGGAACCAGTCCCCGGGACAAAAAACGTTTCGGTGCAGTATGCACCCGGCTGTATGTTTCCCAGGACCGCCGTAACAGAATGTTAATTGTTGAAGGTAAGCACAGCCTATCGCGGAATGACGTACGAGGCGTTCATACGGCTCCAACCAGCCATCTGCTCTCTGTGTCCTTCATCTGACATACTTCCCACCCGTGTCGGCCCACACGGGCGCTCGCACACGCTCAGAAAGGCACTGGACCTGCATCCAGCACACACACACACACACACACTTCGCTCGGCGGTCTGATCCTCTATTCATGAGGGCTGTCCTGCCAGCCCGGTACCCCGAGGCCTGTGGCCCTGTGGCCCCGAGCCATCATTAGAGAGAGCTGTACTCTCATTATTGATCCTCCGCCTGATAATGCTATGCATGTTACGTCCCTAGGGGCCACCACTGGAACTGGTGGCCCCCCCTGCCAGTCCAGCTGCAAGGATTTTATGTCAGGCTCGTCGGCATTTTGCATGAAGAACGAATGAAGGAATGACAGGGCGCTTCATATTGAATTTGAACACAAACATATTCAAGTTATCCTAACCCCTTCCTGCTCCGTCACTGATAAGAACACACTGGCAAATGTGGATGGATGTACTTGCTGACCTTTGTGGCACTGGTCTTGAGAGGGTCCGATCTCAGGAGGGATTGGAAATTGATGTTGAATTTGATATTTAGCACTTAATTATTGAACAGTTTTTTGTTTGTTTTTTTCTCATGAATTCATTTTAGTTCTACAGAGCCCCTAAAGGGACATGGGGGAAAAACATTTTTTTTATTTTTTATTTATCTATTTTATTTATTTTTTTTTATTTATTTAAAAAAAAATTTTTTTATAAAGTTTCTCGTGCGCACGTCTAAAAAATAAAATAAATAAATAAAAACGTGCGCACGTGAAACTTTTTATAAAATAAAAAAAATAAAACA
>NC_084562.2:18812500-18852500 GCF_033978685.3 Nerophis lumbriciformis | reverse complement strand
AGTAAATGCTGGTCATTGACCTTTCAAATATTTTTTTGAAATGTTTTGAAAATTATTTTATGGTGAATGGACGTTTTTTTATATGGTCCAAAACGTTCAGTGACCAGATTATGCTATGTGTGACCATGTCTGTTGACATTTTGTATTGGTTAGAATTTTCTTTCTGTTTTTTATTTATTTTTTGCACCATGACTAGGGAAGATTGCTTGCATTGGATCATTATAAGTGAATGCTGTTTTTCAGAGAATCTTTAAAGGTTAATGACCATTAAACATTTTTTGGAATATTTAAGAATAATAATAAAAAAATTATTTTTATTTTTTTATGGTGAATGGTAATTTTTTATAAGGTTCACAAAGTTCAGTGAGCAGGTTGTGTTATGAGTGACCATGTCTGTTGACATTTTGTGTTGGTTAGAATTTTTTTTATGTTTTTGATTTTTTTGCTCCGTGACTACGAAATGTTGCTTGAATTGGGTCATATAAGTGAATGCTGCTTTTCAGGGAATATTTATAGGTTAATGACCTTTAAATATTTCTTTGAATATTTTATAAATATTTTTAGAACATTTGTATTTTTAATGTTTTATGGTGAATGGACATTTTTTCATAAGGTTCACCAAGTTCAGTGAGCAGGTTGTGTTATGTGTGACCATGTCTGTTGTGTTGCTTGGATTTTTTTTTTATTTGCACCATGACTAAGGAATGGTTGCATGCGTTAGGTCATATAAGTAAATGCTGGTCATTGACCTTTAAATATTTTTTTGATTTTTTAAAAAATGTTTTATGTTGAATGGACATTTTCTATAAGGTCCAAAAAATTCAGTGACCAGATTATGTTATGTGTGAACATGTCTGTTGACATTTTGTATTGGTTGTTTTTTTTGTTTTGTTTTTTTGCACCATGACTAGGGAAGGTTGCATGCATTGGGTCCTATAAGTAAATGCTAGTCATTGACCTTTAAAATATATTTTTTGTAATTTTCAAAAAATGTTTTATGTTGAATGGATGTTTTTTACAAGGTCCAAAAAGTTTAGTGACCAGATTATGACCAGATTGAAGGGTGGACTAGCAAAGTAAGATTTTCATTGTACGGCAAACTGTCTGTTTAACTGTGCATATGACAATAAACAATCTTGAATCTTGAATCTTATGTTATGTGCGACCAATTCTGTTGACATTTTGTATTGTTTTTTGGATTTTTTTTGCACTATGCATGCATTTACCATGCATGCATTGGGTCATATAAGTAAATGCTGGTCATTGACCTTTAAAATATTTTTTTGAAATTAAAAACAAATGTTTTATGTTGAATGGACGTTTTTTATAAGGTCCAAAAAGTTCAGTGACCAGATTATGTTATGTGTGACCATGTTTGTTGACATTTTGTATTGGTGTTTGTTTTTTGTTTTTTGCACCATGACTAGGAAAGGTTGCATGCATTGGGTCCTCTAAGTAAATGCTGGTCATTGACCTTTAAATATTTTTTTGAAATTAAAAAAAAATGTTTTATGTTGATGCCATCCTGCGGGAGCTCAAAGTAAAGCCGCTGCTCCTCCACATAGAATAGATAGAATAGAATACAATATATCTTTATTGTCATTGTACATTGTACAACAAAATTGTAAGCAAAACTAATTTAGTGCAAATTCACAACACATAAAAACATAAGAACATAGATGAATAGGGAGGAGCCAGATGAGGTGTTTTGGGCATCTGGTCAGGATGCCACCCGAATGCCTCCCTAGGTAGGTGTTTAGGGCACGTCCGACCGGTAGAAGGCCATGGGGAAGACCCAGGACACGTTAGGAAGACTATGTCTCCCGGCTGGCCTGTGAATACCTCGGGCTGGACGAAGTGGCTGGGGAGAGGAAAAGTCTGGGCTTCCCTGCTTAGGCTGCTGCCCCCGCGACCCGACTTCGGATAAGGGGAAAAAGATGGATGGATGGATGGCTTTATGTTGAATGGACATTTTTTTATAAGGTCCAACAAGTTCAGTGACCAGATTATGTTATGTGTGACCATGTCTGTTGACATTTTGTTTTTGTTTTTTTGCACTATGACTAGGGAAGGTTGCTTGGGCAAGCGTTCAGGGAATATTTAAAGGTCATTGACCCGAATTACTCACGTTGTACAATACATGGCGACATAATGCAGCATCAAATTGTCAAACTATTAACATGAATGCAATCTCCCTGTGGGTAAAAATCCTTATTGACCTCATGGCGTCTCACGTCGGCGGGCCGTAGTTTGGACACCACTGCTCCAAAGGCACATCTCTTTACGGACCTCCTTTTTCTGTTTACCCCCCTCCTCTCTCAAGCCCTTCTTTGTCTTTTATTTACTCCTCTCTCTGCACCCTAACCCCTCCGTGCCTGTGCGATAACGGCAATATTAACTGGTCTAGTTGACCTACACTCCTGATAAACTGGGCCCACTGAGGAGCGCCTGCTTTTCTTTCCCCCGCTGCCGGGGCTTACTATCTCGCGGAGCAGGAGCGGCCGTAAACATTGAGCGAACGCCATAAAGTCTACCCGAGGAGAGATGCCGGATGCAGATAGGCTCCCCTTTGCAAAGAAAAAGGGAGCATGGCAGCCAAATGTAATGTTTATAGAAGCTAATATTGAGGAATTCTATTAGTTTCTAATTAGCGAGTGATGAAAGCAGTTTGATTAGCTCGAGTGGAAATAGCGCCTGATGTGGGCCAGAGAGTAGTCAGCTGTGCCTCAGCTGGGAGAGGGCTCTTTACCACAGGTGCATGCTGGGAGACGGCGGGGGGATCAGTCAGGAACCAAACAAGAGTCTTTTTTTAAACACATGCCTTTTTGTCGCCGCTTCCAAAAAAAAAAAATGTTTCACAGTCAAAAAGGAAAGACTCTTAAGTGTGCAAATGAGACAAATGAGAGGGAGCGAGAGAGAGAATGATGCAGCGGGCGGGAGAATGTGACAAATGAAGAGATGGCGGAGCATCTGCTGGCAGGCAGAAAGCGGGAAGAAAAGGAAAAAGGAGGGAACGGAGAGCGAGAGCGGAGGGATGAAATGTTGCCGCACTTGGAAAGCTGCCTTCACATCTGCTCGTCCATGATGTCTGCGCCAGCCGTCAGCTGTCATTTTGGACCGCAGTCAAGTGGAGCAGAGGTACCGCCTGGCTCCCTGCCTCCATGTGTGCCCGGAAAGCTGATTTGTTTCTTGCAACGGCGATGGCAAAAGTCCTCCCTTTTCTCAGCCCCCGTGTCTTCTCCTGACCCCACCGACTCCAGAGGGTTTTTTTATTTTTTTATTTTTAGCTGTTCAAGTGCAGGAGCACAATTACCTTCCAGCATCTGCTGGGTAATTACTTGACCGGCTAATGGGGGCCTTTACTGATTTTTTTTTACTACAGAACATGTATGGTAATGGTGGTGCTTGGGTCAAAAAAGGCCAAAATAGTTGATTTACAGACCCATTTTCAAGCGGCTTTCTGGACATTTCTAGCTGTCTGTCAGTCACGTGATATTTATCATAAGTTGGAAGTAGCATTGTACCGGTACTAAAAAAGTACTGAATAATTGAAAATGGTACTATACTAGGGTTGTACGGTATACCGGTATCAGTATTGTACCGCGATACTAATGAATCTTATTCGGTACTATACCGCTTCTAAAAAGCAACGGTCCAAAATTGTCCAAAAATGTCCAAAATAGTTGATTTACATACCCATTTTCAAGCGGCTTTCTGGAAATTTCTGGGAATAAAGCGAGTCTTATTAGATGCAAATAAGCCCATTCAGCTGGCCCAGTCAGTCATGTGATATTTATCATAAGTTGGAAGTAGGGTTGTACCGGTACTGATAAAGTACTGATTAGTTTTAAAGGTTAATGACCTTTAAATATGTTTTTGAGTATTTTTAGAATATTTTAGAATATTTTTAGAATATTTTTTGAATATGTTTTGAATATTTTTTGAATATTTTTATTAAAACATGTTATGGTTTATGGACATTTGTTTTATAAGGTTCACAAAGTTCAGGGAGCAGGTTGTGTTATGTGTTACATTTTCTGTTGGTTGGATTTTTTTTTGACTAGGGAAGGTGGCATGCATTGGGTCATATGAGTAAATGCTGGTAATTGACCTTTAAATATTTTTTTGAAAATTAGAAAAAATGTTTTACGGTGAATGGACGTTTTTTTTATAAAGTCCACAAAGTATATACAATAGTTAATTTACACACCTATTTTCAAGCGGCTTTCTGGAAATTTCTGAGAATAAGGCGGGTCTTATTAGATGCAAATAAGTCCATCCAGCTGGCCCAGTCAGTCATGTGATATTTATCATAAGTTGGAAGTAGGGTTGTACCGGTACTGATAAAGTATTGATTAGTTTAAAAGGTTAATGACCTTTAAATATGTTTTTGAGTATTTTTAGAATATTTTTGAATATTTTTAGAATATTTTTTGAATATTTTTTGAATATTTTTTGAATATTTTTATTAAAACATGTTATGGTGAATGGACATTTGTTTTATAAGGTTCACAAAGTTCAGGGAGCAGGTTGTGTTATGTGTTACATTTTCTGTTGGTTGGATTTTTTTGATGAGGGAAGGTGGAATGCATTGGGTCATATGAGTAAATGCTGGTAATTAACCTTGAAATATTTTTTTGAAAATTAGAAAAAATGTTTCATGGTGAATGGACATTTTTTTTATAAAGTCCACAAAGTATATACAATAGTTGATTTACAGACCCATTTTCAAGCGGCTTTCTGGAAATTTCTGGGAATAAGACAGGTCTTAATAGATGCAAATAAGCCCATCCAGCTAGCTGTGACTCCGTCCAGTCAGTCATGTGATATTTATCATAAGTTGGAAGTAGGGTTGTACCAGTACTAATAAAGTACTGATTAATTTTAAAGGTTAATGAGCTTTAAATATGTTTTTGAATATTTGTTATCGTATTTTTTGGAGTATAAGTCGCACCGGAGTATAAATCGCACCTGCCGAAAATGCATAATAAAGAAGGAAAAAAACATATATAAGTCGCACTGGAGCCCAGCCAAACTATGAAAAAAACTGTGACTTATATTCTGAAAAATAAGGTATATATTTTTTAAATTTTTTTAGAATATTTTTTGAATACTTTTTAAATAATTTTAGAATATTTTTAGAATATTTTTAGAATATTTTTAGAATATTTTTAGAATATTTTAGAATATTTTTTGAATATTTTTTTAATATTTATAAATATTTTTTGAATATTTGTATTTTATTTTTTATGGTGAATGGACATTTGTTTTTATACGGTTCACAAAGTTCAGTGAGCAGGTTGTGTTATGTGTGACATTTTCTGTTGGGTGGATTTTTTTTTTTTTTTTTGCACCATGACTAGGGAAGGTGGCATGCAAATTATATTTTTGAAATTCTTAAAAAATGTTTTATGGTGAATGGATGTTTTTTATATGGTCATTGTAATGTTGGTGCTTTGGTCACAAAATGTCTAAAATAGTTGATTTACAGACCCATTTTCAAACGGTTTTCTGGACATTTCTGGGAATAAGACGGGTCTTATTAGATGCAAATAAGCCCATCCAGCTAGCTGTGACTCCGCCCAGTCAGTCATGTGATATTTATCATAAGTTGGAAGTAGGGTTGTACCGTACTAATAAAGTACTGATTAATTTTAAAGATTAACGACCTTTAAATATGTTTTTGAATATGTTTTTGAATTTTTTTTAAATATTTTTAAAATATTTTTAAAATATATTTTTTAATATTTTTTAAATATTTTTTAAATATTTTTCAAATATTTTTCAAATATTTTTTTTAATATTTTTTTAATATTTTTTAAATATATTTTTTAATATTTTTTAAATATTTAAAAAAAAATTTTAATATTTTTTTAATATTTTTATTTTTTATGGTGTGTGTGACCATGTCTGTTGACATTTTGTGTTGGTAGGATTTTATTTGTATTTGTATTTATTTTTTGTTTGCACCATGACTAGGGAAGGTGGCATGCATTGGGTCATATGAGTGAATGCTGGTAATTAACCTTTAACTATTTTTTGGAATATTAAAAAAAAAAAAGTATGGTCAATGGACGATTTTTTATAAGGTCCACAAAGTACATACCGTACACGTACGGTAATGGTGGTGCTTCGGTCAAAAATGACCAAAATAGTTGATTTACAGACCCATTTTCAAGCGGCTTTCTGGAAATTTCTGGGAATAAGATGAGTCTTAATAGATGCAAATAAGCCCAGTCAGTCATGTGATATTTATCATAATTTGGAAGTAGGGTTGTACTGATTCATTTTAAAGGTTAATGACCTTTAAATATGCTTTTGAATATTAAAAAAAAAAAAAATTGAATATTTTTAAAACATTTTTTGAATATTTTTAAAATATTTTTTGAATATTTTTAAAATATTTTTTGACTATTTATATTTTTATTGTTTATGGTCCTAGTGTGCGAATGTGAGTGTTAATGTTGTCTGTCTATCTGTGTTGGCCCTGTGATGAGGTGGCGACTTGTCCAGGGTGTGCCCCGCCTTCTGCCCGAATGCAGCTGAGATAGGTACTAACTCCAGCGACCCCCCGCGACCCGAAAAAGGGACAAGCGGTAGAAAATGGATGGATGGATGGCTAATATATGGGGAATATTTATTAAAATAAAATGTAGTGGGTGCGGCTTATACACCGATGCACTTTATAGTCTGGAAAAATACAGGATTCTCCTTGAGAAGTGTCCCATTTTTTTAGGCGGGGTTGTAAATAAGAAATGAGGCATTAGGCAAACATCAGTTAGTAGACACCACTCTCTCTCGTCTGCAAATCAAAAAAAGTGGGACTATAGACGACACAGGCTCGACTACTGAAACGCACGTCTTGTCCGGATCGCCAGCGAGAACATTCAGAAGCTGCAATACATACAGAATAGTGCTGCTAGGATCCTGATGAGAGTGCGGAAATATGATCATATCACACCAATTCTCAAATCCCTTCACTGGCTTCCTGTTTCACTCAGGATGGAATACAAATTCTCCCTACTAACCCACCAGTGCCTCCATGGAAATGCCCCCCTCTACCTCAAAGAACTGCTCACCCCCAAATCCTCCACGCGACACCTCCGCTCCAAACAGGCTAACGTCCTCCAACCTCCAAGGACAAAGCTACGAACTAAGGGAGACCGGGCTTTCTGCTCCGCCGCTCCCAGTCTGTGGAAATGCTCTCCCTGACCACCTGAGGGTGCCACAGACTGTGAAGGCTTAAAAACCCTTATTTAAAAAAAAGCCTTTTCTATAGATATATGCATACTAGTTCTAGCTATTCGGATGTTCTAGTTTTAATTTTTTTATTATCTTTTTATTATTATTATTATTTGGTTTTTTTTAAGACACTGTAGCACTTTGAGGTTGTTTGCTTTTTACAAATAAAATATTATTACTGTTATTATTATTATTATTATTATTAGAAAGCATGTTGGAATACAGTGATAAAAAAACAAAAACAAACAAAAAAAAAACTAGCATTGAAAACGAGAAGGAGGCGACAAAGTGGAGGTAAAGGTGAGAAACAGGCTAAACTCCTCCAACCTCCGATGACAAAGCTACGAACTATGGGAGACCAGGCTTTCTGCTCTGCCGCTCCCAGTCTGTGGAAACGTTCTCCCTGACCACCTGAGTTTACCACAGACTGTGAAGGCTTAAAAACCCTTTTTTTTCTTTCTTTTTTTTTAAAGCCTTTTTATAGATGGGTGCATACTAGTTCTAGCTATTCGGCTGTTCTAGTTTTTAGTTTTATTCATTTGTATTATCTTTTTATTATTATTATCATTATTGGGGTTTTTTAATATACTGTAGCACTTTGAGGTTGTTTGCTTTTTACAAATAAAATATATTATTAACCTCCGAGGACAATGCTACGAACTATGGGAGATCAGGCTTTCTGCTCAGCCGCTCCCAGTCTGTGGAAACGCTCTCCCTGACCACCTGAGGTTTCCACAGACTGCGAAGGCTTAAAAACCCTTTTAAAAAAAAAAAAAAAAAAAAAAAAAAAAGCCTTTTTATAGATGTATGCATACTAGTTGTAGCTATTCGGCTGTTCTAGTTTTTATTTTTATTTATTTTTATTATCTTTTTATTATTACTATTATTATTTTATTTTATTGTTAATACACTGTAGCACTTTGAGGTTGTTTGCTCAATATAAAGTGTTTTTTTACAAATAAAATCTATTATTATTATTATTATTAGTATTATTATTATTATAAAGCATGTTGGAATACAGTGATTAAAAAAAAAAAAAAAAAAAGCTAGCATTGAAAGCGAGAAGGAGGCGACGAAGTGGAGGGAAAGGTGAGAAGATGCCTCTGTATGTTGAACCCTTGTTGTGCATTAGGCTGCCAGGCAGCGGGGTGATGAAATAAATAAATAAATAAATAAATAAGTGGGCTCTGGTCTGCGCGGCGCGGTGCTGTGCTGCTCTGTGGTGCCTGGTTGCCCATGAATATTCCATGAGGCTGTGAGTGGGGAAGTGTGCTGCCTGGAACATCTGGTCCGGTCCACAGGGACCCTTGTGGCGAGAAAGCTGCAACTTCAGGAGAAAAAAAAAAAGAAAAAAAATGCAAGGAAATAAGGGGGTGGGGGGGGGATGCCAATAAAACGAGGTGGGGAAAACAACAGCAATCAGCAAACCTGCATCATATGCTTGATTTGTTTTGCTAATTTGATTTTTAAGGCCCCTTGCTTGTACAAAACGAGCTCGATGACTGCAAAGTAGATCCTTTTCAGAGTTTGATCCTACATATATATATATATATATATATATATATATATATATATATATCAGTGACGTGCGGTGAGGTTGATGGCTGGTGAGGCACTGACTTCATCACAGTCAGATTTACAAACATATGAACCCTAAAGAGTATCTTATTCACCATTTGATTGGCAGCAGTTAACGGGTTATGTTTAAAAGCATTCTTCCCTGCTTGGCACTCAGCATCAAGGGTTGGAATTGGGGGTTAAATCACCAAAAATGATTCCCAGGCGCGGCACCGCTGCTGCCCACTGCTCCCCTCACCTCCCAGGGGGTGAACCAGGGGATGGGTCAAAGGCAGAGGACAAATTTCATTACACCTAGTGTGTGTGTGACAATCATTGGTACTTTAACTTAACTTTAACTTTACACATACAAACTGTAGCACACAAAAAAGCACATTTAATAAAAAAAACCTTATTATGGTCTTACCTTTACTTATAAATGCGCCGCTGTTGTGCTGGATTAATGAACCCCCTGATGGGAGTGTTATATCAACTAAAGCCCTCACTTAAACTTTCCACGTGCAAGATTGAATCTATTTAAAAAAGTGTAACCGAGGGTTTATAAATGTCGCCTATACTGTATGAAACTACAAAATAACAAACACGTAGGCTCCAGTTTACACGAGGACCACTTTATTTACCTTCTTTCAAAAACCTCCGCAACGTGACATCACTTCCGCTCTTAGCGCCTTCAAAATAAGAGCTCAAGGCATATACTGTATAACAGCGCATAACAGGAACTTAACATCACAAAGAGGAAAGCCCATGAAAATAGGTTACAAAAGTTATTTAATAAGAGGCCAAAAAGAGCAAAAACAATAATGTCGTGTTGGAGGAGTTGTGAATTAGGTACACCTGCAGTCTGCAGGTGTATCTAATGTTGTGTCCCTGCAGTCATTCACAACTCCTCCAACACCAACATTATTGTTTTTGCACTTTTTGGCTTCTTATGAAATCATTTTTTAAAATAGATTCAATCTTGCACGTGGAAAGTTTAAGTGTGGGCTTTAGTTGATATAACAATTCTACGGCGGGGGTGCAGGAGGCGAGCCTCAGCCAGTGCGTCTTTTGCAGCCGTTTTATGATCGCTCAGCACAAGAAATACTTTACACACATACAGTTGTTGACAAAATACACTGTACATTATATACCTCAGCTAACTAAACTATGGAACTGTATAATATAGTTCATATAGCAATACAGTCTCGCTGCACAACAGGCCAGCAGTTAGCCGAGTCATTGCGCAATCCATGTTGAGGCACTGAGTGACGTGCCTCAACTGGCTGCTGTTCACCGCACCGTCTTTTCTCAGTATTTGAACGGCAAATGTGAAAATTCAGCGATTTTGAATACAAATAATCTAAAACTGGTGAAGTTAAATGGAAAATAACTTTATAGTATAATCACTGGATACATATAACAATTTAATTTTTTTTTTTCTTTTTACATTTTTTTTCTTTCCATGATGGCAGGTGAGGCCCCGCCTCACCTGCCTCTAGTGACTGCACGTCACTGATATATATATATTTTTGCACGCATTTGCATTAACATTGGTAAGGTCCATTATAGAGGAGATGTTGTCATTGTGTTTTAGAATGGCCTTCCCAAAGTCCTGACTTAAACGTGTGGACAATGCTGAAGAAACAAGTCCATGTCAGAAAACCAACACATTTAGCTGAACTGCACCGATTTTGTCAAGAGGAGTGCGCCTTATTGCAGTGAAACTTGCCAAGGGACATGTAAGCAAATATTAACATTGCTGTATGTATACTTTTGACCCAGCAGATGTGGTCACATTTTCAGTAGACCCATAATAAATTCATAAAAGAAGCAAACTTCATGAATGTTTTTTGTGACCAACAAGTGAGTGCTCCAATCACTCTATCACAAAAAAATAAGAGTTGTAGAAATTATTGGAAACTCAAGACAGCCATGACATTATGTCCCCTCCAAGGTTTCTCATTGTCCCATTGGGTTGAGTTTTTCCTTGCCACGATGTGGGATCTGAGCCGAGATGCCGTTGTGGCTTGTGCAGCCCTTTGAGACACTCGTGATTTAGGGCTATATAAGTAAACATTGATTGAATCGCTTGCTATTTCAAACGCCAACATGTATATAGTAATATAATCATTTATTCATGTTATATGCTACGATTATTCGCACATAAACGCTCAATGTATTTAAAGACATTTAAATTTGTGGAAAAAATGCTGGGGAAAACAAACAAAAATAACAATCGACATATTTCTATCAAAAATGTTTTAAAAAAATCGACAAATCATCTTTTGAGCATTTTTATTTTTGAGCTAATGAGTTATTGCAGGTGTTCTGCCACCAACAGATCACAGCGGTATCACTTTTACAACGTATGATATCATTTACGAGGAAGTAAATGAGTGTTTCCATGGTGACAATCGGCAGTACATGCAAAATCATTATTTAAATATGGCGGTTTGCATTTTTTTTATTTTTTATTTATAGTGCTAAATATAACAAAAATATGTACAATCCCTTTGTTTAAAAAAAAATAAAAAAAAATAAACTGCTTTAATTTCCCTTTCTTATCTCAGCAAAAGATAATTGAAAACTAATTTTCCGTGGCGTAGACGGAGGTTTGAATGGAATAATCACGCTCCCTCCGATAAAATACCTCAAGGTCGGCCCACTTTAGAAAAAGCCTGCGACATCCGTATTTTAAAGACGACAACAACTCCGGCTCTTTTCGCGGTATGTTTGTTTTGTTTGGCAAGGTTAGTTATGGAACCTGGCGGAGAACATCTCTGCAGGAAGTAGCGTGTAGAGAGGAGAAATATGGCAGGATAAACATCATCACTTTGTCTGACTCTGCTGTGAGATTCAACCGAAGTCTTGTCTTTCAACTTGCAGCTTTTTTAATTCTCGGAATTTAATTTGTTAACCCCCCCCCCACACACACACATTAACACTTTAGTTTAGTAAATATTAGAGATGTCCGATAATGGCTTTTTTGTCGATATCCGATATTCCGATATTGTCCAACTCTTAACTACCGATTCCGATATCAACCGATACCGATATATACAGTCGTGGAATCAACACATTATTATGCCTAATTTTGTTGTGATGCCCCGCTGGATGCATTAAACAATGTAACAAGGTTTTCCAAAATAAATCAACTCAAGTTATGGAAAAAAATGCCAACACGGCACTGACATTTATTATTGAAGTCACAAAGTGCATTCATTTTTTTTAACATGCCTCAAAACAGCAGCTTGGAATTTGGGACATGCTCTCCCTGAGAGAGCATGAGGAGGTTGAGGTGGGCGGGGTTGGAGGTAGCGGGGGGTGTATATTGTAGTGTCCCGGAAGAGTTAGTGCTACAAGGGATTCTGGGTATTTGTTCTGTTGTGTTTATGTTGTGTTACAGTGCGGATGTTCTCCCGAAATGTGTTTGTCATTCTTGTTTGGTGTGGGTTCACAGTGTGGCGCATATTTGTAACAGTGTTAAAGTTGTTTATACGGCCACCCTCAGTGTGACCTGTATGGCTGTTGACCAAGTATGCTGCATTTCCTTGTGTGTGTGAAAAGCCGTAGATATATTGTGATTGGGTCGGCCTGCCTTTAAGGCACGCCCCCAATATTGTTGTCTGGGTGGAAATCGGGAGAAACTCGGGAGATTTTCGGGAGGGGCACTGAAATTTAGGAGTCTCCCGGGAAAATCGGGAGGGTTGGCAAGTATGACTGGGAGACGCAACTGCTCTGTACTTCTCCCTACGTCTATGTACCACTCCGTACAGTGGCGTTTTAAAAAAAACATACATTTTACTTTTTGAAACCGATACCGATAATTTCCGATTATCGGCCGATAATATCGGCAGTCCGATATTATCGGACATCTCTAGTAAATATGTTTAATGATGTATAAACACTGTTGTTTAGAGTCATTCTTGCTGTCAACATGTTGCATCCTAAGTATAAAACATAACATTGTTTACTATTGACTGCCCTAAATCACCTTGTCAATGCGAAGCTACACAACAGCTAAGCACACAACAGCAGGCAAGCTAGGCATACCTAATACGTGTCCCTAATTCAACCTAAACATGAATATTTGTCAATATAAACATGTACTGTATAGTTACAATTACTACTACTGTATTTTCCGGACCATAGGGCACACCGGATTATAAGGCGCAGTGCTGATGAGCGGGTCTAGTCAGGCTATTTTCATACAAAAGGCGCACCGGATTATAGGGCGCAATAAAGGGGTCACATTATTATTTTTATCTCTTATGTGTGACTGCCATCCTATTGCAGTCTACATGTATCTCTTATGTGTGACTGCCATCTACTGGTCACAATTATCATGTCACCATGTACCAAATAAAATAGCTTAGAGGTCGGTAAGAACAACCAAAATTATTCCGTACATTAGGTGCACCGGATTATAAGGCGCACTGTCGAGTTTTGAGAAAATGAGAGGATTTTAAGTGCGCCTTATAGTCCGAAAAAATCAATAACGGAGCAGCATCTCCTCCTGTCCCGTGAAAAAACGTCCGACCGGAACTCTCTAATAACTAAAGTTCTTTGGGTGAATAATGTCAACTCACTACACCGGTATGTTTTAGCGCTTTCATGGCGAATTTACTGACAGATATAAGTAAGAACTTTACTTTATATTAGAATAGAGAAAAAGAAGAAGCTTATCGACTACGGTGTCAACACGGACTACAAAGGCGGACTCGCACAATTTTTCAGGATTTATGCAGGTCCCAAATACTGATCAGCAGGTATCAGAAGGTAAGAATAGTTGCTTTTGCATAATATTGCGAAACAAAACGCCAGATAATGTCTTACCTTGTACACACACCATAATAATACTCCTATGTTGAAGCACATCAAGCGGTGCAGCTTCATAGCTTACCAAAGTCGTACTAAAACATTTTGATAGATTTTTGAGCGCCGTGTGTAATGTTCTATATTTTCCAAGGAACATATACAATTTTGGTGTCGTTTACCTGAGTCATATTGCAGTCTACACGTATCTCTTATGTGTGACTGCCATCATATTGCAGTCTACACGTATCTCTTGTGTGTGACTGCCATCATAATTTTGGTGTTGTTTACCTGAGTCATATTGCAGTCTACACGTATCTCTTATGTGTGACTGCTATCATATTGCAATCTACACGTATCTCTCATGTGTGACTGCCATCATATTGGAGTCTACACGTATCTCCTGTGTGTGACTGCCATCATATTGCAGTCTACATGTATCTCTTATGTGTGACTGCCATCATATTGCAGTCTGCACATATCTCTTATGTGTGACTGCCATCTACTGGTCACAATTATCATGTCACCATGTACCAAATAAAATAGCTTCGAGGTCGGTAAGCACAACCAAAATTATTCCGTACATTAGGCGCACCGGATTATAAGGCGCACTGTCAAGTTTTGAGAAAACACAATTATTTTAAGTGTGCCTTATAGTTCAAAAATACGGTGCTACTACTGCTAAGTACATCGGAAGTTACTCACAAGTTACTTTTGATTGACCGATTGAGACTTTTATTAGTAGATTGCACAGTACAGTACATATTCCGTACAATTGACCACTAAATGGTAACACCCGAATAAGTTTTTCAACTTGTTTAAGTCGGGGTCTGCGTTAACTACTCAATACTTGATACTTACTTTTTGATGACTACTTGTTACTTTTACTTGAGTCATATTATTCTGTATTAGGTACTTTTTGGGAACTTTACCAGAAATGACTTGCAAGAACAAAAACAAAGTTTGTTTACACAATTTTTCAAGGCACTTCTGATAGTAGCAGTGGGGAGAAAAAACTGCTTGAGATAAAAAATATATAGTTTTCATCAGATAACAAATACTTTCACGCGCAAAGCTGTAGTTTATCAAGTGTTCTATTCACTGTTAGGTTAGGTGGGAGGAGGTCAACCTGTCATTTTGTGTTTTAGGTACAACGTGTGTTCCCCTCCTTGATAATCCGCCCGTTTTTAGGAGTGTGTCGTACAGCAACTGGCCGGCGGACGAGGGTCAGGGTGTCCTGTCCTGGATTCTGGATCGCGGAGATCCTCTCGTTAGGCACAAGCAACCCAGTGATGATTGGCCTTCACCGCCGTGCACCTGAGCTCTGCTCAGCCGTCATCCTTGCTGATATCAACACTGCTGCTTGGTCATGGAGGCCTGCATGTTGCAATACACACCACATCATAACATGACATGACATATATATATATTTATGTATGTATATATATATATATATATACAGTACTATATTATATTGCCAAAAAAGTTTGTTCACCTGCCTTGACTCACATATGAACTTGAAGTGCCATCCCATTCCTAACCAATAGGGTTCAATATGATGTCGGCCCACTTTTTGCAGCTATTACAGCTTCAACTCTTCTGGTAAGGCTGTCCACAAGGTTGCACAGTGTGTTTATAGGAATTTTCTACCATTCTTCCAAAAGCGCATTGGTGAGGTCGCACAATGCGAGAAGGCCTGGCTCTCAGTCTCCGTTCTAATTCATCCCAAAGGTGTTCTATCGGGTTCAGGTCAGGACTCTGTGCAGGCCAGTCAAGTTCATCCACACCAGACTCTGGTGTGGATGACTTGCTTTGTGCACTGGTGCACAGTCATGTTGGAAGAGGAAGGGGCCCGCTCCAAACTGTTCCTACAAGGTTGGGAGCATGGAATTGTCCAAAATGTTTTGGTATCCTGGCGCATTCAAAGTTCCTTTCACTGGAACTAAGGGGCCAAACCCAACTTATAATAATAATAATAATAATAATAATACATTTTACTTATAAGGCGCCTTTCTGGGCACTCAAGGACACCGTACAAAATCAAAACAATAATATCAAATTGGATAAAAACAACGACAACAACAACAACAACAAAGATAAAGAAGATAAGATGATTACAATGAATAAGCAGTCAGGAATAGGTGTGTTTTGAGTCTTGATTTGAAGAGGGATATTGAGTGTAAGTTACAAAGTTCTGAAAAACAACCCCACATCATAATTCCTCCTCCACCAAATTGGCATCCTATGACAGTTCCACGCTGGAAATCACTGAGCTCCTGAGAGCGGCTCATTCGTTTACAAATGTTTGTAGAAACAGTCTCCATGCCTAAGTGCTTGAATTTATACACCTGTGGCCGGGCCAAGTGATTAGGACACCTGATTCTCATCATTTGGATTGGTGGCCATATATATATATATATATATACATATATATATATATATATATATATATATATATATATATATATATATATATATATATATATATACACAAATACAATAAATCATCAAATCGACTTCCAGTGGCACAAAGATGGTAATACAGTAGTTTTAACCTATTTTATAATACAATTAGGGCTGTACGATGCAACCTTTTCACTTCCGATACGTTAACGATATTGAAGCTTTCACCATTGGCCAATATCGATATGAATCGGATACAATATCAGCAGGAATCATGCATACTTGAAATTGTTACTTTCGTAAATTAGTCAAACAGAGAACAGGTTGCAGGTATGGCAAGCACTGACCTATTTATTATTAACCGTCTGGAAAGGCTATGCTGTCTTTAAAATTGTTTTTTTGGCCACACCCAGTACTCACAATAATGTATTAAGTCAGGCTCATGGCGGCGGAAATTGAAAGATGCGGACACGTTTGTTACTGAATACTTTCTGCCTCGAAGATTCTACACATAAAAATCATCTCCACAATCGCTCCACAGCCCACAGTTTTCATCCAATCGGAACCGTTCAAGTATCAACCGGGAATCATGAGCTCCCCCCCAATTATTTTTTTTTTTTAAATTTCCCGAAATTTTCAGTTTTTCGAGACATTTTGTCCATTGAAAATGTATAGGCCAATTTTCCAACATGCACAACTCCCCCATTTCCTGCCCGATGTGAACCGTTCAACCACCCTGACACCCCACTCACCCTGGACAATCAAAGTACTATTTTCCAAGATCAAAAATATATTCCCGGTTTTAAAAGCCCTATTTTCACCTCTTCCTGGAATTTTTTTTTTACAGTCCACATTTTTCAACCGTTTTTGACTATTTCACCTTCCAAACATTCTTCTTAGTCGGGACAACAAATGCTCCTATTTCTCTTTTTTTTCCGAACAAATTCACAGTTTTTCCGAAATTCCAGGAATTCCGAAATACCCATTCTTAATTCAAACTCTTACTACGTCGACATTTTTCAACCGATTCCAAAATTTCCAATACCAACCCATTCATATCATATAGGACAATTGCGCTTGTATCAATACTTCTAAATTTTCCTGGTTTTCCCAAAAATTTCCAGGAATTTCCCATTCAAATGAATGGGAATAATCATAGTTCTACAATGCCCTAAAATGTTGCGCCATATTTATACCCGATTGCAACCTTTCAACCATCCACCCACAATACTCTTCCGATACATCAAACGCAAAACATGTTTTCTCTTTCCCCAAATTCACGTTTTTCCCGGAATTTACCAGAATTTTCTCCCTATTGACAATGAATGGGCATTATGCAAACTACTGCATATCCCACAATTCTGATCTGACTTGAACCGTTCAACCACCCTGACACCCCACTCACCCTGGACAATCAAACTACCATTTTCCAAGATCAAAAATATATTCCCATTATTCCCGGTTTTAAAAGCCCTATTTTCACCTCTTCCTGGAAATTTTTTTTATAGTCCACATTTTTTTAACCGTTTTTAACTATTCCACCTTCCAAACATTCTTCTTAGTCGGGACAACAAATGCTCCTATTTCTCTTTTTTTTTTCCGAACAAATTCACAGTTTTCCAGAAATTCCAGGAATTCCGAAATACCCATTCTTAATTCAAACTCTTACTATGTTGACATTTTTCAACAGATTCCAAAATTTCCAATACCAACCCATTCATATAATTTAGGACTATTGTGTTTGTATCAATATTTTTAAATTTTCCCGGCTTTCCCCAAAATTTCCAGGAAATTCCCATTCAAATGAATGGGAATAATCATAGTTCTACAATGCCCTAAAATGTTGCGCCATATTTATACCCGATTGCAACCTTTCAACCATCCACCCACAATACTCTTCCGATACATCAAACGCAAAACATGTTTTCTCTTTCCCCAAATTCACGTTTTTCCGGAATTTACCAGAATTTTCTCCCTATTGACAATGAATGGGCATTATACAAACTACTGTATATCCCACAATTCTCATCCGACTTGAACCGTTCAACCTCCCTGACACCCCACTCACCCTGGACAATCAAACTACCATTTTCCAAGATCAAAAATACATTCCCATTATACCCGGTTTTAAACGCCCTACTTTCACCTCTTCCTGGATTTTTTTTTTTACAGTCCACATTTTTCAACCGTTTTTGACTATTCCACATTCCAAACATTCTTCTTAGTCGGGACAACAAATGCTTCTATTTCTCTTTTTTTTTCTCCGAACAAATTCACAGTTTCCCCGAAATTCCAGGAATTCCCGAAATACCCAGTCTTAATTCAAACTCTTACTATGTTGACATTTTTCAACAGATTCCAAAATTTCCAATACCAACCCATTCATATCATATCGGACAATTGTGCTTGTATCAATATTTTTAAATGTTCCTGGTTTTCCCCAAAATTTCCAGGAAATTCCCATTCAAATGAATGGACATATTCATAGTTCTACAATGCTCTAAAATGTTGCGCCATATTTATACCCGAATGCAACCTTTCAACCATCCACCCACAATACTCTTCCGATACATCAAACGCAAAACATGTTTTCCCTTTCCCCAAATTCACGTTTTTCCCGGAATTTACCAGAATTTTCTCCCTATTGACAATGAATGGGCATTATACAAACTACTGCATATCCCACAATTTTCATCCGACTTGAACCAACCACCCTGACACCCCACTCACCCTGGACAATCAAACTACCATTTTCCAAGATCAAAAATATATTCCCATTATTCCCGGTTTTAAAAGCCCTATTTTCACCTCTTCCTGGAATTTTTTTTTTACAATCCACATTTTTCAACCGTTTTTGACTATTCCACATTCCAAACAAATGCTCCTATTTCTCTTTTTTTCCGATCGAATTCACAGTTTTCCCGAAATTCCAGGAATTCCGAAATACCCATTCTTAATTCAAAGTCTTACTACGTCGACATTTTTCAACCGATTCCAAAATTTCCAATACCAACCCATTCATGTCATATAGGACAATTGTGCTTGTATCAATATTTTTAAATTTTCCTGGTTTTCCCAAAAATTTCCAGGTAATTCCCATTCAAATGAATGGGAATAATCATAGTTCTACAATGCCCTAAAATGTTGCGCCATATTTATACCCGATTGCAACCTTTCAACCATCCACCCACAATACTCTTCCGATACATCAAACGCAAAGCATGTTTTCTCTTTCCCCAAATTCACAATTTTCCCGGAATTTACCAGAATTTTCTCCCTATTGACAATGAATGGGCATTATACAAAATACTCCATATCCCACAATTCTCAACCGACTTGAATCGTTCCACCATCCACACACTCCGCTCACCCTGGACATTAAAGCCAGCATGTTTCCCGGTTCCATAAATTCTCTGATTACCTGGAATTAGCAGGAATGTCCACTCTTTTAAAATGAATGTGCAATATACAAAACTCTCTACATCCCACACATCTCAACCGAATTCTCGTTACTTATACTTGTTTATATTGACCAAAAAATATTTTTTTAAATTAAATTAAATTGTTTTTATTTTTTGGAAGGTACACGCAAAATGGCACAGTTACGCACAAATGGAAAAAAAAAAAAGATTTTTAGAGAGTAAGAAAATCCTTTTACAGTTATTACAAAACCACTGTACTCAACTTTGGTGCCAGTTTTTTACCATTAAAAATGAATTTCCTTATATGTAAGTAATATGCAACTAAAATTAATTGATACTTTTTCATATTGATTTGGTTCGAGAGGGAGCTTGACCAAAGTTATATTGACAAATTTGGTGTTTTAGCCTGCAATATTGTTCAAATAGTGCAGGGGTCGGCAACCCAAAATGTTGAAGGAGCCATATTGAACCAAAAATACAAATTAAAAAAAATCTGCAAAAAATGTAAATTATTTTATAAGGGTTTGATGAGCACTTTCTCAGTCTTTTTTGCCACTTGTGCCAGCTTTTTTGAAACATGTTGCAGGCATCAAATTCCAAGTGAGCTAATATTTGCAAAAAATAACAACGTTTTCCAGTTCGAACGTTAAGTATCTTGTCTTTGCAGTCTATTCAACTGAATATAGGTTGAAAAGGATTAGCAAATCATTGTATTTTGTTTTTATTTACGACCAGTTTTGGGTTTTGTACATAACCAAGAGTTGATGTAAAATAAATCGCATGTTTCCAATGACGGTCTTAATACATCAAATGATGTCATGTGATGTCTAACTCGTACTTTGAGTCGACCAAAGCAGTTTTGGACTTTCCTGCACTGACTAGAATTCCAGCGAGTTGCGCGTTTGCCACGAGACAATAACTGACCATGACACTCTGGCGCGTCTTGCTCCATTCAAATGAAAAGCAATTACGCTCTTTTCATTGCCGTCTCCGAGCTGCCATCGCTCTGACACGCGTGTGCAAAGAGCCGCCAGCAGCAGCGCGACCCCAACCGGAGTATGAAAGGAGCTGGTGTGTGCCGTCAATTCAAGGATGAAAAACAAAACAAAAGACGCAATTCATGCAGCGCTGCGTTTTATGTGATGAGGTTTTTGGAAAGTGACGTGAACATGCAGGTTATTACTGAGGCTTTTTTTTTTTTTTTCCACAAAATTCTGTTAACTTCACTATTACACATTTTTTTATTTTATTTTTTGACCTCATTAGAAAGTTGGTAGCCTGCAGGAAGTGAACAGACACTATTGAATAAGTTGTGCTTCTTCTTACTTCTTTTCAGACCAGTTTTAATTATATTTTAAAAATGTCTTTTACAGCATTTTTACGTGGCCTTTTTTTTTTTTAGCTTCTTCTTTAGCTCTCATTTCTCTGGAAAGTAGAGTGCATTACAAATAACATGTATTATTACTATTATCATCATTATTGACATTATCATTATCATTACTAGTATTAGTATTATTATTTGTTATTATGTTAAGCATGTTTGAAGGAAACTAAACCATTAGAGCAGGGGTCGGTAACCCGCGGCTCTAGAGCCGCTCTTTAGCGCCGCCCTAATGGCTCTCTGGAGCTTTTTCAGAAATGTATGAGAAATGGAAAAAGATGAAGAGAAAAAAATCTATTTTTTGTTTTAATATGGTTTCTGTAGGAGGACAAACATGACACAAACCTCCCTAATTGTTACAAAGCACACTGTTTATATTAAACATGCTTCACTGATTTGAGTATTTGGCGAGCACCGTTTTGTCCTACTAATTTTGGCGGTCCTTGAACTCACCGTAGTTTGTTTACATGTATAACTTTCTCCGACTTTCTAGGACGTGTTTTATGCCACTTCTTTTTCTGTCTCATTTTGTCCACCAAACTTTTAAGGTTGTGCATGAAAGGTGAGTTTTGTTGATGTTATTGACTTGTTGGAGTGCTAATCAGACATATTTGGTCACTGCATGACTGCAAGCTAATCGATGCTAACATGCTATTTAGGCTAGCTATATGTACATATTGCATCATAATGCCTCATTTGTAGCTATATTTGAGCTCATTTAGTTTCCTTTAAGTAATTAAATTTATATCCCATGACACACTATCTGTATGTAATATGGCTTTTAATTTTTTGCGGCTCCAGACAGATTTTTTTTTGTATTTTTGGTCCAAAATGGCTCTTTCAACATTTTGGGTTGCCGACCCCTGCATTAGACCATAGAGCAGAGCTGGGCAAATATTTTGAGTCAGGGGCCATATTGAGAGAGAAAAAAATGTGTCTGAGGGGCCAATGTGTATGTGTGCAAAAAATATATATACACATTTAGCTGTAAAAATCTGTTGTGCAGTATGTGTGTTTGTTTATTTCGTTTTTTTCAGGAACACTAATACCAAAAGTCACAATGTCCGATAGAGTTCTAAAAAATGTTATTTTACTCACATGCTTTTATTTTGAAGGCATAATAAAAGGTGGCAAACTCTTAACCCGGGGGCCATTTCATTTTACGTGAAAGCACTGACATTTTTAATGCCCATGCTATTTTACTGGCATTCTTTTATTTTGAAGGCATGACTTTATAAGCTACATCACATGGGTCAAGATATGGGCCTCCACATAATTTTATGTGGCCTGTAAAAGTACTGGCATTTTTAATGTTATTGTTATTTTACTGGCATGCTTTTATTTTGAAGGCATGACTTTACCAGCTACGTCACAGGTGTCAAACTCTTAACCCGGGGGCCAGAACTGGCCCGACACATCATTTTACGTGAAAGCACTGACATTTTTAATGCCCATGCTATTTTACTGGCATTCTTTTATTTTGAAGGCATGACTTTATAAGCTACATCCCATGGGTCAAGATATGGGACTCCACATCATTTTATGTGGCCTGTAAAAGTACTGACATTTTTAATGTTATTGTTATTTTACTGGCATGCTTTTATTTTGAAGGCATGACTTTACCGGCTATGTCACAGGTGTCAAACTCTTAACCCGGGGGCCAGAACTGGCCCGACACATCATTTTACGTGAAAGCACTGACATTTTTAATGCCCATGCTATTTTACTGGCATGCTTTTATTTTGAAGGCATGACTTTATAAGCTACATCACATGGGTCAAGATATGGGCCTCCACATCATTTTATGTGGCCTGTAAAAGTACTGACATTTTTAATGTTATTGTTATTTTACTGGCATGCTTTTATTTTGAAGGCATGACTTTACCAGCTATGTCACAGGTGTCAAACTCTTAACCCGGGGGCCAGAACTGGCCCGACACATCATTTTACGTGAAAGCACTGACATTTTTAATGCCCATGCTATTTTACTGGCATGCTTTTATTTTGAAGGCATGACTTTATAAGCTACATCCCATGGGTCAAGATATGGGCCTCCACATCATTTTATGTGGCCTGTAAAAGTACTGACATTTTTAATGTTATTGTTATTTTACTGGCATGCTTTTATTTTGAAGGCATGACTTTACCGGCTACGTCACAGGTGTCAAACTCTTAACCCGGGGGCCAGAACTGGCCCGACACATCATTTTACGTGAAAGCACTGACATTTTTAATGCCCATGCTATTTTACTGGCATGCTTTTATTTTGAAGGCATGACTTTATAAGCTACATCCCATGGGTCAAGATATGGGCCTCCACATAATTTTATGTGGCCTGTAAAAGTACTGACATTTTTAATGTTATTGTTAATTTACTGGCATGCTTTTATTTTGAAGGCATGACTTTACCAGCTACATCACAGGTGTCAAACTCTTAACCCGGGGGCCAGAACTGGCCCGACACATCATTTTACGTGAAAGCACTGACATTTTTAATGCCCATGCTATTTTACTGGCACGCTTTTATTTTGAAGGCATGACTTTATAAGCTACATCCCATGGGTCAAGATATGGGCCTCCACATCATTTTATGTGGCCTGTAAAAGTACTGACATTTTTTAATGTTATTGTTATTTTACTGGCATGCTTTTATTTTGAAGGCATGACTTTACCGGCTACGTCACAGGTGTCAAACTCTTAACCCGGGGGCCCGACACATCATTTTACGTGAAAGCACTAACATTTTTAATGCCCATGCTATTTTACTGGCACGCCTTTATTTTGAAGGCATGACTTTATAAGCTACATCCCATGGGTCAAGATATGGGCCTCCACATCATTTTATGTGGCCTGTAAAAGTACTGACATTTTTAATGTTATTGTTATTTTACTGGCATGCTTTTATTTTGAAGGCATGACTTTACCAGCTACATCACAGGTGTCAAACTCTTAACCCGGGGGCCAGAACTGGCCCGACACATAATTTTACGTGAAAGCACTGACATTTTTAATGCCCATGCTATTTTACTGGCATTCTTTTATTTTGAAGGCATGACTTTATAAGCTACATCCCATGGGTCAAGATATGGGCCTCCACATCATTTTATGTGGCCTGTAAAAGTACTGACATTTTTAATGTTATTGTTATTTTACTGGCATGCTTTTATTTTGAAGGCATGACTTTACCGGCTACGTCACAGGTGTCAAACTCTTAACCCGGGGGCCAGAACTGGCCCGGCACATCATTTTGTGTGGCCTGTGAAAGCACTGACATTTTTAATGCCCATGCTATTTTACTGGCATGCTTTTATTTTGAAGGCATGGCTTTATAAGCTACATCACATGGGTCAAGATCTGGCTCTCCGCACCATTTTATGTGGCCTGTAAAAGTACTGACATTTTTAATGTTATTGTTATTTTACTAGCATGTTTTTATTTTGAAGGCGTGACTTTCCAGGCTACAATCACGTCGGTCAACCGGAACAAATAATAGCGATAGCAGTATCGTTAGTCCAGAATCTTCACGTTCCTCATTAGTGTTGTCCCGATACCAATATTTTGGTACTGGTACCGGTACCAAAATGTATTTCGATACTTTTCGGTACTTTTCGATACATTTCTAAATAAAGGGGACCACAAAAAATTGCATTGTTATTATTATTATTATATATATTGAATTTTATCAAACAAAACCAGTTTTCTTTTAAGTAATATAAAAAAAATAGCTTTTATTTTCGAGAATGCATCTCTTCAAATCATGCCGCACACCCTGGTGTTGTTTTTTTTTTTTTTTTTTGTTAATCATTCCCTACTCAGCACTACTATTTGCTTTATTTTAACAAAAAATCTTAGGGTACATTAAACATATGTTTCTTATTGCAAGTTTGTCCTTGAATAAAATAGTGAACATACAAGACAACTTGTCTTTTAGTAGTGAGTAAACAAACAAAGGCTCTTAATTTAGTCTGCTGACATATGCAGTAACATATTGTGTCATTTATCATTTTATTATTTTGTCAATATTATTAAAGGCCTACTGAAATGCGATTTTCTTATTTAAAAGCGAGAGCGATTCGGACCGAGAAAGCGACGATTTCCCCATTAATTTGAGCGGGGATGAAAGATTTGTGCATGAGGAAAGTGAGAGTGAAGGACTAGAGGGCAGTGGGAGCGATTCAGATAGGGAAGATGCTGTGAGAGGCGGGTGGGACCTGATATTCAGCTGGGAATGACTAAAACAGTAAATAAACACAAGACATATATATACTCTATTAGCCACAACACAACCAGGTTTGTATTTAATATGCCACAAATGAATCCCGCATAACAAACACCTCCCCCCTCCCGTCCATATAACCCGCCAATACAACTCAAACACCTGCACAACACACTCAATCCCACAGCCCAAAGTACCGTTCACCTCCCCAAAGTTCATACAGCACATATATTTCCCCATAGCGGCACGCACGTACGGGCAAGCGATCAAATGTTTGGAAGCCGCAGCTGCATGCTGTACTCACGGTACCGCGTCTGCGCATCCAACTCAAAGTCCTCCTGGTAAGAGTCTCTGTTGTCCCAGTTCTCCACAGGCCAATGGTAAAGCTTGACTGTCATCTTCCGGGAATGTAAACAATGAAACACCGGCTGTGTTTGTGTTGCTGCAGTCGGCCGCAATACACCGCTTCCCACCTACAGCTTTCTTCTTTGCTGTCTCCATTGTTCATTGAACAAATTGCAAAAGATTCACCAACACAGATGTCCAGAATACTGTGGAATTTTGCGATGAAAACAGACGACTTAATAGCTGTCCACCATGCTGTCCCAAAATGTCCTCTACAATCCACGACGTCATCATACCGAGACGTTTTCAGCAGGATATTTCGCGCGAAATTTAAAATTGCACTTTAGTAAACTAACCGTATTGGCATGTGTTGCAATGTTAAGATTTCATCATTGATATATAAACTATCAGACTGCGTGGTGGGTAGTAGTGGGTTTCAGTAGGCCTTTAAGGACAAGTGGTAGAAAATGGATTATTAATCTACTTGTTCATTTACTGTTCTTTTAACATGTTATATCTACACTTCTCTTACAATGTAATAAGCACGTATTCTTCTGCTGTTTGGATGCTTTACATTCGTTTTGGATGATACCACAAATTTGGGTATCAATCCGATACCAAGTCGTTACAGGATCATCCTCATTTAAGTCCTCATGTGTCTAGGGACATATTTCCTGAGTTTTTAAGTACCGGTACTTTTTAGAGGCGGTATAGTACTGAATATGATTCATTTATCGCGGTACTATACTAATACCGGTATATTGTACAACCCTAGTCCTCATATTAAGAACCGGTACCAAAAAAAACATCCCTCGTCATCAACATGCATATAACGATAGTATTAAAATGTCAATTATTTCATTTAAAACGTACCACATTAGTGTGTGTGTGTTGGAGGCCGATGCTGACCGTCTCCATTTACGTTTTTTTTTGTAGTTGCGGTAAAATATCGCACGCTTGTAACGTACCGTACCGTAATGTTGTCGGACATGTTGCCAATGTGTTGTGTGTGTTGTTGGGAAACACAGAGGCGTTTAAAAAGCCATTAGAGTTTTTATCATCCGTCTGTGGCGCGAGCGCACTACACGCGTGTGCGACGGTGCACGGGACCAAAGGGAGCGGTGGAATCTTCTAGTCCAATATCTGCTGATGGATTGTCTGTTTGACCATAATATGTGTGGTGAGAGACCACATGAGCACACCTCATCCATCACTGCCAAAACGCAGCGCACGCACACACACACACACACACACACACTTCCCACCTTAGCATCACTCCAAGCACACACGTTTCCTACATTGCACCTGAGACCTTCACAACACACACACACACACACACACACATATATATATATATATATATATATATATATATATATATATATATATATATATATATATATACATATACACACATCCCGCCCTTAACGTCTCCTCCACCACGGAGATGACCCTTCCATCTTCACCCCTGCCCCTTTTAACGGCCACACAACACGGCGGGCGGAATGGATGCCCCTCCCCCGCTGTGAAAACGCAGCGTACCGCTCGCAACCACGTGGAAGTGTAACCTTGAGCCGTTCACATCTAGCGGCGCTAATTATTTCACATTGTGACCGAGAGGAAAAACCTCGTTTTAACGAGCAAATAGTAGTGCTGATGAGGAAATGATTAACAAAAAAAAAAAAAACACACCAAAAAAACAACACCAGGGTGTGCGGCATGGTTTGAAGAGATGCATTCTCGAAAATAAAAGCTAGCAAGAGACAGCTAACAGTGGAAATAATGGTGTTTGCTTTTATTTTGCCTATAAGGCGCTGTAAAAAGTACCCCAAATCCCCCATCATCGCTTTATATATACGCTGTAAGTATACAGGTAATGTAGTAACTAAGGGTGTCAAAAAAATATAGATTTTCGAATGAATCGTGATCGATTTTTAAAAATAAAAAAAATTATATATATATATATATATATATATATATATATATATATATCAATCAATCAATCAATCAATGTTTATTTATATAGCCCTAAATCACAAGTGTCTCAAAGGGCTGCACAAGCCGCAACGACATCCTCGGTACAAAGCCCACATAAGGGCAAGGAAAAACTCACCCCAGTGGGACGTCGATGTGAATGACTATGAGAAACCTTGGAGAGGACCGCATATGTGGGTAACCTCCCCCCCCCCCCCCCCCCCCTCTAGGGGGGGGGTTACCCACATATGCATATATAATTTTTATATACACATACTATATATATATATGTGTGTGTGTATATAATTTTTTGTATTTTTAAAAGTTGATGCTAAGTGCTAAGATGCTAAGAAGTCAAACTTTCACATAATATTCAGCAATTACATTAATATTATATATATATATATATATATATGTGTATATAATTTTTTGTATTTTTAAAAGTTGATGCTAAGTGCTAAGATGCTAAGAAGTCAAACTTTCACATAATATTCAGCAATTACATTAATATTATATATATATATATATATATATATATATATATATATATATATATATATATATATATATATATATATATATATATATGTATATATATAAATGCCGCATAGTAAATTCTTAATTATGATTACCGTATTTTTCGGACTATAAGGCTTTAATTTTCTCAAAACTCGACAGTGCGCCTTATAACCCGGTGCGCCTAACGTACGGCATAATTCTGGCTGTGCTTACCGACCCCGAAGCTATTACATTTGGTACATGGTGTAATGATAAGTGTGACCAGTAGATGGCAGTCACACATAAGAGATACTCCAGTAAACAACACCAAAACTTTAAATGTTCCATTGAAAATATAGAACATTACATTGTCAAAATGTTTTGAGTACAACTTCGGTAAGCTATGAAGCCGCACCGCTTGATGGATTGTTGGCGCATCAAACATACCAGTATTATTACGGTTCGTGTGTAAGGAACCCCAAAACGGCACCCATTAGCAGACATTATCTGGCGTTTTGTTTCGCAATATTATGCCAACTTTTCTTACCTTCTGGTACCCGCTGATCTGTGTTTGGGATCTGCATAAGTACTGAAAATTTGCGCGCGTCTGCCATTGTAGTCCTTCCTGACACCGTAGTCGATAAGCTTCTTCTTTTTCTCGACCTTCTTCTGTTGCATTCATCTTTCGCTGTTTCCATTTCTAATATAAAGTAGTGTAAAGTTCTTACTTATATCTGTCAGTAGAATTGCTATCAAAGCACGAAAAACTGTAGTGGGTTTACATTATTCACCCACGGAACTTTAGTTATTAGAGGGTTCCAGTTGGACGTTTTTTCACGGGACACAACCCCAAAAGGGACAAGCGGTAGAAAATGGATGGTTGGACATTTCCGGCGTAGATTTTGCATTATTGAGCCACGGATGAGAATATGCTGCTCCGTTATAATAATAAACGGAAATAATATAAAGTAGTGTAAAGTTCTTACTTATATCTGTCAGTAAACTCGCCATGAAAGCGCTAAAACATACCGGTGTAGTGAGTTTATATTATTCACCCAAGGAACTTTAGTTATTAGAGTTACGGTCGGACGGTTTTTCACGGGACACATTTCCGGTGTTGTTGTTGTTTCCGGATGCGGAGATGCTGCTCCGTTATTGATTGAAGTAAAGTCTGAACGTCATTAAAAACAGTTAACTCCATCTTTTGACACTTCTTCCACTCCCGTCCTTGCACGCTACACCGCTACAACAAAGATGACGGGGGAGAGGACGCTGTCGAAGGTGAGCCACGTAAATAAGACCGCCCACAAAACGGGCGCATCATGAAGCGACTGTCAGAAAGCGGCTTGAAGATGATCTGTAAAACATCATCTATGCAACATTTTGACCATAGAACCACCATTACATGTTATGTAGACCAGTATTTTTCAACCACTGTGCCGCGGCACACTAGCGTGCCGTGAGATACAGTCTGGTGTGCCGTGGGAGATTATCTAATTTCACCTATTTGGGTTAAAAATATTTTTTGCAAAGCAGTAATTATAGTCTGCAAATGATGTGTTGTTGTTGAGTGTCGGTGCTGTCTAGAGCTCGGCAGAGTAACCGTGTAATACTCTTCCATATCAGTAGGTGGTAGCCGGTAGCTAAATGCTTTGTAGATGTCGGGAACAGCGGGAGGCAGCGTGCAGGTAAAAAGGTATCTAATGCTTAAACCAAAAATAAACAAAAGGTTAGTGCCCCTAAGAAAAGGTATTGAAGCTTAGGGATGGCTATGCAGAACAAAACTAAAACTGAACTGGCTATAAAGTAAACAAAAACAGAATGCTGGACGACAGCAAAGACTTACTGTGGCGCAAAGACGGCGTCCACAAAGTACATCCGAACATGACTTGACAATCAACAATGTCCCCACAATGAAGGATAAAAACCACCAAAATCTTCTTGATTGGTAAAACAAAGTAGATGCGGGAAATATCGCTGAAAGGTAAAACATGAAACTGCTACAGGAAAATACCAAAAAAAAGAGAAAAAGCCATTAAAATAGGAACGCAAGACAAAAACTAAAACGATACACACAGGAAAATAGCAATAAACTCCAAATAAGTCCGGGCGTGATTTGACAGGTGGTGAAAGTGCACCTACTTTGAGACAAGAGCTATAGTGATGCATGTTTGGTTATGGTTTAAAGTCATATCCAACAATTGCGACAACGACTTTTTACTGTCAACTGAGTTTCGTTCTTTTAATGACGTCTGCTGGTGGTGTGCCTTCGGATTTATTCAACGCAAAAAAATGTGCCTTGGCTCAAAAAAGGTTGAACAACACCGATGTAGACCACAAGGAAGTGTTTTACATTTAGAAAAAAATTATAATAATATGACTCCTTTAATGCGCCCTATAATCCGGTGCGCCTTTTGTATGAAAATAGACCGGACTAGACCCGCTCATCGGCAGTGCACCTTATAATCCGGTGCGCCCTATGGTCCGGAAAATGCGGTATTGTCATCAATATTTGATTTCCATTGATAGGATCTGATCAATTTTTCACATGTGCATGGAAGCATACAGAGACGAGGAGGAAGGGGATGAAGAAGACCAAGAACAATCATGACTGACTGAATTCAGGCAACTGTTGTCCACCATGTCCTTGTTCAGTCGACAAAAGGATGACAAGGACTTTGAGCTAATTTGGGCGGATGGTCTGCGGCCAGCACCAGCAGGGGCAGCATGGCTCAGGTGTTGGAGTGGTCGTCCCTCAACCTGGAGGTTGGTGGTTTGATCTTCAGTCTTTTGTGACCATGTTGAAGTATATCCTTCAAAAAAGATACTAACCCATCAGGACGGTTTCTGGAAGGACATTTACAATTTCTCGAATTTGTTCCATGAAATTGTATTAATTTTTCCCAACAGTATTCATTTCACAGTGTACTGCTTCCAGCAAATTTGTTAGATTTTTTTTTTTTATTTTTTTTTTTTTTTTTTTATCCAATCAGCTTTACATGTTAGAGATGTTGATGTGTGATGATAATCCCTCATCGTCTCATTTACCAACAAAAGTTATATATATATATAGAGATGTCCGATAATATCGGACTGCCGATATCATCGGCCGATAAATGCTTCAAAATTTAATATCGGAAAATATCGGTATCAATTTAAAAAAGTTAAATTTATGACTTTTTAAAACGCCACTGTGTACACAATGGTTGTCAAACTAATTTGTGCGGCTTCTGCACGCACATACATGTGAATGCAAAGCATACTTGGCCAACAGCCATACAGGTCACACTGACGGTGCTCGCATAAATAACTATAACACTGTTAGAAATATGCGCCACACTGTGAACCCACACCAAACAAGAATGACAAGCACATTTCGGGAGAACATCCGCACAGTAACACAACATAAACACAACAAAACAAATACCCAGAATCCCATGCAGCCCTAACTCTTCCGGGCTGCAAAATACACCCCCGCTACCACCAAACCCCGCCCCCCCCAACCCCGCCTACCTCAACCGACGCATGGAGGAGGAGGGGTGCAGCCCAGAAGAGTATATGTATATATACATGTATAAACATATATATGTATAGATACATATATACTGTATACCGTATTTTTCGGACTATAAGTCGCAGTTTTTTTCATAGTCGCTCCAGTGCGACTTATATGTTTTTTTCCTTTTTTATTATGCATTTTTGGCAGGTGCGACTTATACTCCGGTGCGACTTATACTCCGAAAAATACGGTACATATATATGTATGTATACAAATTTACAGGATATATGTATATATATACATATATATACACATATATACATACACATGTATATATATATATATATATATATATATATATATATATATATATATATATATATATATATATATATATATATATATATATACAGTATATATATATTTACATATATATGCATACAGTATATGTATATATGTATATATACTGTACATGTATAAAAAAAAAAATATATATATATATACATATATACATACAGTTTATGTATATATGTATATATACATGTATAAAAATATGTATATATATATATATATATATATATATATATATATATATATATATATATATACATATACATACAGTATATGTATATATGTATGTATATATATATATATATATATATATATATATACATATACAGTATATATATATATAAATATACATATAATATATATATATATATATATATATATATATATATACATATATATATATATATATATACATATGTATGTATCTATATACATGTGTATGTATCTATATACATATATACAGGATATATATGCACATACATATATATATGCGATGAGGTGGCGACTTGTCCAGGGTGTACCCCGCCTTCCGCCCGATTGTAGCTGAGATAGGCTCCAGCGCCCCCCGCGACCCCAAAGGGAATAAGTGGTAGAAAATGGATGGATGGATGGATATATATATATATATATATATATATATATATAGTTACCTTGCATGCAGTCAACTTTCGGGCCTCGGTCAGATTTTTTTAGCCCTCAGACAAATAGTTTAGACACCCTTTGGTTAGATAGAGATAGAGTTCACATTTACACACACCGTGTGTGTGTGTGTGCGTGTGTGTGTGTGTGTGCGCGCGCGTGTGTGTGTATTTTGTCCCCTTTATGCTCTCGCTATCAAATCAGCAATTTAGATGGGGTCTCGGTGTGTTTTCACAGCAGAAGCAAGGAGTAAATTAAAAGCAGCGTCTGACAGAGAACCATATGTTGCCACTCTCTGCAAGAGGGGAAAAAAAAAAAACACAGCAAAGATTAATTGATTATCGCTGCCACTTCCATCACCTCTGTCAGGCATATTTGTGTGCGCCACTCGGCTTGCAAACGTGCCTGCAATGCGCGCGTGTGCGCCGGCAGACTTCAAAACAAGCGCGCCTATACTGAAAGGCCCAGGAGGGGGACCTGTCAGACATGATGGCTTTTATAGTCCGTCACGTCAAAATAGCCACATTTTTTTAAAACTTCTTACTTAAGACTTAAACAAGCGACATTGTTACTCTTGCACCGAGGGGGCTTTTAGGGCACTGTGGGAATCTGTCGCCGACTGTGAGTTTGACTGCTTTGCGGGGTTTGTGTCTGCCTTCTCTTGCTGCAGCAGAGAAAGTCTGACTGCCGGTGAACAGCTTTTAATGGAATTCGGATGACACGTTTCTTCGCTGCTTTAGCACATTCCTAGAACGCTTCAAGTCCGGCGATCGGTGACCTCACCTTCTTAGGCCGGAGAGGAAGCACGGGGGGGCCGAATTTGATTGGATGGAAGGATGCAGAGAAACAGAGAGAAGGAAAAGCATGGAAAGAGAGAGAGAGAGAGAGAGAAAGCCCACTCAGGGGAAATCAGCTCTCTCCACTCATAAACAAATTCATCATCAGCTCTGACAAACCGCACGCCGCATAACGATGAGCTTAAGTGAAGAGCGCGGCAAGGAAAAGGGAGGGCGAAGGGGAGGAGGGAACGGAAGAGACGAGGAAACGTCGGGAAGGAAAACAAAAGGTGGAATCAACATCAAGTTGGAGGAGACGAAAAACGCCTTCTGCAGCCTCCCAAGATGGATGCGTTTACTGCGGAATTATGACACCGCCTTTGCAATTCTGTCTTAACGCTGGCTGGGACGACGTGCAGGACAAAGGGGCTGACATTTTCATATAATGATAATAAAAATAAAAAAATTCCCTACACTGCAAAAACAGAAATCTATGTAAGATTAAATATCTCAAATAAGGGTGATATTTGCTTATTTTCTGTCTGATAAGATCATTCTTCTCACTAGAGATGACCGATAATATCGGCCGATAAATCATACTTGCCAACCCTCCCGAATTTTCCGGGAGACTCCCGAAATTCAAGCGCCTCTCCCGAAAACCTCCCGGGACAAATATTCTCCTGAAAATCTCCCGATTTTCAGCCGTAGCTGGAAGCCACGCCCCCTCCAGCTCCATGTGGACCTGAGTGAAGACAGCCTTTTTTCATGACGGGAGGACAACAGGGTGACAAGAACTAAATCATCCAGACTAGAGATAAATTGTATTAGTATGTTTATCTTACCTAAAAATAAATATATATATATATATATTAATTTAAAAAAAATAAAAAATAATTTTTACTATATTTTGCTAAAAACATCAAAATTAATTATATTTTTATTTGTATTTTTTCTGACTCCTTATTACATCCAGCCATAGAATTATACATTAAAATAAACATATTTGAAATAATTAATTTTAAATGATCAATTATTAAAATAATTGCTTGTTCATCAACAACTTTAGCATTTTATTCATTACATTATGTTATATTCCTTAAGATTTATTTATGCAAGTTGGAAGTATCAGTTATCTAAACACAGTTTTGTTTGCATATTTTCAGGATATATATATATATATATATATATATATATATATATATATATATATATATATATATATATATATATATATATTTATGAAATACTTGACTTGGTGAATTCTAGCTGTCAATATACTCCTCCCCTCTTAACCACACCCCCAACCACGCCCCGCCCCCAACCTCCCGAAATTGGAGGTCTCAAGGTTGGCAAGTATGCGATAAATGCGTTAAAATGTAATATCGGAAATCATCGGTATCGTTTTTATTATTATCGGCATTGTTTTTTTTTTGTTTTTTTTTTTATTAAATCAACATAAAAAACACAAGATACACTTACAATTAGTGCACCAACCCAAAAAACCTTCCTCCCCCATTTACATCCATTCACACAAAAGGGTTGTTTCTTTCTGTTATTAATATTCTGGTTCCTACATTATATATCAATATATATGAATACAGTCTGCAAGGGATACAGTTGAAAAACTTATTCGGGTGTTACCATTTAGCATACTTGCCAACCCTCCCGAATTTTCCGGGAGACTCCCGAAATTCAAGCGCCTCTCCCGAAAACTTCCCGGGACAAATATTCTCCTGAAAATCTCCCGATTTTCAGCCGTAGCTGGAAGCCACGCCCCCTCCAGCTCCATGCGGACCTGAGTGAGGACAGCCTTTTTTCATGACGGGAGGACAACAGGGTGACAAGAACTAAATCATCCAGACTAGAGATAAATTGTAGTATTATGTTTATTTTACCTAAAAATAAATATATTTATTAATTTAAAAAAATAAAAATAAATAAATAAATGTTTACTATATTTTGCTAAAAACATCAAAATTAATTGTATTTTTATTTGTATTTTTTCGTGACTCCTTATTACATCCAGCCATATAATTATACATTAAAATAAACATATTTGAAATAATTGATTTTAAATTATCATAATAATTCATTTAAAACGACCATATTTAATTATTAAAATAATTGCTTGTTTATCAACAACTTTAGCATTTTATTCATTACATTTTGAAACTCTCAGAAGCCAAGTTATGTTATATTCCTTAATATTTATTTATGCAAGTTTGAGGTATCAATTATCTAAACACAGTTTGTTTGCATATTTTCAGGATGTAGATATCTATATATATATATATATATATGTATGAAATACTTGACTTGGTGAATTCTAGCTGTCAATATACTCCTCCCCTCTTAACCACGCCCACAACCACGCCCCGCCCCGCCCCCGACCACGCCCCCCACCCCCCACCTCCCGAAATCGGAGGTCTCAAGGTTGGCAAGTATGCCATTTAGTGGTCAATTGTACGGAATATGCAGGGGCGCCGAAAAGGGGGGGGGGGTAAAGGAGACGGATTCTAGGGGCCCATGATGGAGGGGGCCCAGAGAGGCCCCTAATGATGATGAAATTATAATACAGAAAAAATAATGACACTGTGTTGGGGGCCCTGTAAAGATTATTTTCATGGGGCCCAAAATCCCTAGCGGCGCCCCTGGGAATATGTACTGTACTGTGCAATCTACTAAGAAAAGTTTCAATCAATCAATCAAAAACAAGGTTTTCCAAAACAAGATAACAACTTCAACTCCAGTTATGGAAAAAAATGCCAACATGGCACTGCCATATTTATTATTGAAGTCACAAAGTGCATTATTTTTTTTTTAACATGCCTCAAAACAGCTTGGAATTTGGGACATGCTCTCCCTGAGATAATCCTGATACCCATTTTTTGATTGATTTTGATTGTGTCAAGACTTGGACTATGGCGTGGTTTGTTCTCCCGAGGTGCAAAAGATTTGGACCATACGTGGCGTGAAGGGGAATACATGATTTATTTAAACACTAAAACTACCAAAAAAGGATCAAACAAAAGGCGCGCACAGGGGCGGAGGTACAAAACTAGACTATAAACACAGAACTTGCACATTGGCAGAAACTATGAACAATTAAACAAAACACTAACTGTGGCTTAATAAACAAAAACTTACTTGGCATGGAACCGGCATGAAAAAAGAGTAGCAAGGGTCATAAGGATGTGGAGAGTGCGCAGAAGCATAAATGCGGGGATGTCACCAGAATGACAAACTGAAAAACAATGAACTTAAATACTACAGACATGATTAACGAAAACAGGTGCGTGACGTGACAGGTGAAAACTAATGGTTGCTATGGTGACAAACAAGCGTGCACAATGAGTTCAAACGTGGAACAGGTGAAACTAATGGGTAATCATGGAAACAAGACAAGGGAGTGAAAAGCCAGAAACTAAAAAGTCCAATAACTAAATAAAACATGACTAAGACAAAAACATGATCACACAGACATGACAGATTGAGACTTTTATTAGTAGATTGCACAGTACAGTACATATTCCGTACAATTGACCACTAAATGGTAACACCCGAATAAGTTTTTCAACTTGTTTAAGTCGGGATCCACGTTAATTAATTTATGGTTACAACTATGGGAAATACTATACTTTGACTTTCACAAAGTGCATTATTTTTTATTTTTTTTAAACATGCCTCAAAACAACAGCTACAAAAACAATGAAGGCGCACAGCTTCAGTCCAGAGTATACTAGAGCAGTGGTCCCCACGGACCGGTACCAGGCTGCACAAGAAATAAATACAAATTAAAAAAATGGTGTTTTTAGTTTTATTAAATCAACATAAAAAACACAAGATACACTTACAATGAGTGCACCAACCCAAAAAACCTTCCTCCCCCATTTACACTCATTCACACAAAAGGGTTGTTTCTTTCTGTTATTAATATTCTGGTTCCTACATTATATATCAATATATATCAATACAGTCTGCAAGGGATACAGTCCGTAAGCACACATGATTGTGCGTGCTGCTGGTCCACTAATAGTACTAACCTTTAACAGTTAATTTTACTCATTTTCATTCATTACTACCGTATTTTAGCCGCACCTAAAAACCACAAATGTACTCAAAAGCTGACAGTGCGGCTTATAACCCGGTGCGCTTTATATATGGATTAATATTAAGATTCATTTTCATAAAGTTTAGGTCTCGCAACTACGGTAAACAGCCGCCATCTTTTTTCCCCGTAGAACAGGAAGCGCTTCTTCTTCTACGCAAGCAACCACCAAGGTAAGCACCCGCCCCCATAGAAGAAGAAGCGCGCGGGTATTACGTTTCATTTCCTTTGTGTGTTTACATCTGTAAAGACCACAAAATGGCTCCTACTAAGCGACACACTGTGGTTCTAGCTTGCCATGCTAATGGCCAGAAACTTCCACCCATGGTGATATTCAAAAGGAAGACCTTGCCAAAAGAGAACTTTCCAGCCGGCGTCATCATAAAAGCTAACTCGAAGGGATGGATGGATGAAGAAAAGATGAGCGAGTGGTTAAGGGAAGTTTACGCAAAGAGGCCGGGTGGCTTTTTTCACGCAGCTCCGTCCATGTTTGATATACGACTCCATGCGCGCCCACATCACAGATGGTGTCAAAAAACAAGTGAAGCACACAAATACAACACTCGCCGTCATTCCGGGTGGATTAACCAAAGAACTCCAACTGCTCGATATTGGTGTCAACAAGGCATTTAAAGCATGACTGCGAACGGCGTGGGAACAATGGATGACCGAAGGCGAACACACCTTCACTAAGACAGGGAGACAGCGCCGGACGACATACGCCAACATCTGCCAGTGGATCGTAAATGCCTGGGCGGATATTTCGGTCTCAACTGTGGTCCGAGCTTTCCGGAAGGCAGGATTCACAGAACTGCTGGAAAAACAACAGCGACACTGACTCTGATGACTTCGACGAGACGGAGCCGGCCATTTTGGATCTCGTAATTCGCCCAACTTTTTAATTCGGACACCGTAGGAGAAGAATTCGAGGGATTTATGAATGAAGAATAACTTCAGAAAGTGAGTGTTATGTTTATTTTGTGTGTTGTGACATTAACGTTCGAGCAACATTAAGCTCTGCACTATTTTGAATTTTACTATGTTTGTGATTGCACATTTGCACATTACCGTACATTTTGGGAGTGAACAGAGTTGTTAGAACGCTGGTTTTTAATATATTATTAAAGTTTAACTGACCTATCTGACTGTTTTTTTGACATTACCTTTAGCGCAGTTAGATGCGGCTTATATAGGTGGACAAAGTTTTGAAATATGCCGTTCATTGAAGGCGCGGCTTATAACTTGGGGCGGCTTATGGTGCGGAAAATACGGTAGTTTATATGTAACTGTTTTTATATTGCTTTACTTTCTTTTTTTATTCAAGAAAATGTTTTTAATTTATTTATCTTATTTTATTTTATAATTTTTTTTTTAAAGTACCTTATCTTCACCATACCTGGTTGTCCAAATTAGGCATAATATATTAATTCCACGACTGTATATATAGGTTGATATCGGTATCGGTTATTAAAGAGTTGGACAATATCGGAATATCGGATATCGGCAAAAAGCCATTATCGGACATCCCTACTTCTCACTAAGCAGATTTTATGTTAGTGTTTTACTTGTTTTAAGTGTTTTGGTTCTAAATGATCTCAGTAAGATATTACAGCTTGTTGCTGAGATGTTATGACCTATATTGAGTAAATCATGCTTGAAACTAGAATATCAACTGTTGAAAAGCTGTGTCATCAACACTCACAAGTATAAAACTACTTTTTTAAAGTAATAATTTATTCTTTCAAGCATGAAAAAAAAATCATGATTTTGACACAAATGTGTCTCATAATTAAAACAGATGACAGCCAAATGGACTTTGCTGTTTTATTTTCAATGAAACAATAGAAAATACGTACTCATATAGTAGTACAGTTGGCACAGTACAGTAAACTGACAGTTAATATTTAAACATTTTACATGTGACATTTCAAACAATTTTGAACAGAAATAGTTCATGCACATTCAGATAAATTGTTCAAAATTACAATTAAAACATTTTGGCCGGGGGCCGGGCTGTATATATGCGCACTAATTGACTGAAAGAGCATGCACTTGGCGCGATGATGTCATGTTCTCGATGGAAAAATGCATTTTTAGACAATATGATTTGCCTGAGCGGCTAGGAGACCCCGAGAGTAACAAGCGGTTGCCTTGTTGTCTTTCCATTAAGAACAATAAATCCGTTTTTAGTATAAGTTTGCTGGTTTCAAGAAATGTAATGCCGAGTGCATATCATTATGTCAAGATAATGGCACTAGTGTTTACTTAATTTAAGAATATTTTTCAACATATTGAGCAAAAAAGTCTCTTTTTTTTTTTTCTACCAAGAAAAGTGCACTTGTTATTAGTGAGAATATACTTATTTTAAGGTATTTTTGGGTTCATTGAGGTTAGCTAATTTTACTTGTTTTGGAAATTCTTGACAAGCCAAATTTTCTTGTCCTATTGGCAGATAATTTTGCTTAGTTCAAGTAAAATACCCCTAATTTTTTTTTTTTTGGAACTCAGTGCAACTGCACACACAACAAGAAGGAGACTATTATATATGTCTCCGTTATCCATAGGTTTATCTATAACCCATAAAGTAGGCAGGCACGGAGCTATTTCACTGACGCACAACATCCCATCATGCATTGCTTCAAAACTACGGCAAGTAGTAATGTCCAAAAACATAACAGAGACGAATCAGAAGAACGAAGAAGAGACAGTCATGGCGACGACGAGTAAGAAGAAGAAGTTCGCTTGCAAGTTCCAAAATGATTGGAAACAAGAGT